>NW_020200872.1:6650-15549 GCF_001531365.2 Cynara cardunculus var. scolymus
TTCAATAATCTTGATAAAACACTTGATTTAGGGATAGATTAACTCCCAAGTATGTGTAATCGCACCTTAGGACACCAAGACTGATTTTGAGAGAAAACAGGGTTGAAAATGGGCTGGTTTGATGATTTGCTACTTAAATACCAAGTTAGGTCGGGTTGACCCGGCTGGGTACCCGTTTTGACCCCTAAACTCTAAAAATTGCATAACTTTTTACTCGGGACTCCGTTTTCGATGCGGTTTTCGCCTACGCATCCGAAACGAGATAACGTACAAGATCCAATAAGAAAAACTCCATTGATAGAACCTAATACCTAAAACCATACCCGAAAAGTCGATGTTTTCAACACATAATTAAACGTATTAGGAAGATGGATGTTACAATGTTGCCTAAAAGAAATATTATATTATATTAATTACAGATCAAAGGCAACATATCTAAATAGAGTATGTTGTCTAAGTTGATATCTTAGGCAACATATTCAGATAGAGTATGTTGTCTAAGCTGATACCGGATGCAACATATGTGTTTTACTTAGGCAACATAACCTTTTGTGTGTTGCCTAAGAAGCCCGCTTAGGTAACATATTCTCTTTGCATATGTTGCCTTGGTTCTTATGCAACGTTGAGAAGCCAACACTGGTTAGGCAACATGGGTTCTTATGCAACATATAAACTTCTCTTAGGCAATATTTTTCATTTGTTGCCTAAGTGACATTTTGAGGTAGTGATACAAAATTCCCCTCCACCCAAATTCTCCCCATAATAAGAAACAACCCTAATTTCCACCCTCTCCTTTGCTTCTCTTACCCATCTCAGATGTCTCTTATTTGAAAAGATGATTGTTGTCTCTATAAACTTACAATTTTTCACCAAATCTCTAAAAGGTGCTTTTCATGGTCGCAACCTACTCTTCATGTCTACTTTTGTTGTTATACTATGAGCTCTAAATTTAGAACATCAAACTAAATGAAAGTTGCAGTTTCCAAATCATTAGTAGTTTCGATTAAGTGTCATATGGCTTTGACAACATCTCATCATTTATTTTGTTGTGTTGGCAAGTAATAGAAATGTTGTTTTAGTTACTTCCATTTTTTCTTGACTTGACGCTTACCTGTAGTTGATTTTGTATATGGAAACTGCAGATGGTAGCAACAAAATATCGGGATAATTGTTATAACCCGGTTTCAAACAATCTGGGTTGAGGTAAAATTATATGTGATGAATATCTGAATATCTATTGGTATGCATGATAAAATAATATACATGGATGATATATGTGCAAAGACATGATGAACGTAAGAGGATACATGCATATGTTATGTTATGTATGTGTATATATATGTGATAAATTCCATACCTTAATAGGTAAGGTGCATGTGTAGTATAATAATATTTAAAATGGTATCTTAGTGATGAAGTAAAATGGTATCTTAGTGATGAAGTAAAATGGTATCTTAGTGATGAAGTAAATTAAGTTTTATAATACTAAACCTGCCACCCAAAAATGTTGTGATTGGTTAAAGATTTCACCAACCTAGAATTTATAAATAATCATCACCGCCTTAGAAAGAAGTATACAAAGAAGGATAAGATAAGATAATCTTATCATTTTTGTTTTGAAAAAAGAGATATTTTTAGAAAGAAAAGTTGATGACGGTGAAGGTGTTCTTGAGAAAGAACCAGCGTTTTAAAGAATTTGTGTTTGTTGTGTGATCTTTTACTACAAAATCTGTTGTAACAAGGTGAGTTTAACTACTATTTTGATATAACCTGTGAGTTTTTGAACTGCTATCTATTTACAAACCGTGAGTTTATATCTACTGTTGATTTTGTAAACTATTGAGTATTGATGGTTTGAAATTTAAAGAAATTTGGTAAAACTATTATGTTTTAGTTTTAAAGGAAATATTTTGTGATTCTGAAGTTTGAATCTGTTTGGGAAAAGATTAAAGTAGAAACTGTGCTTTAAAAGCAGTTTTGGATTTGATATCTTGTGTTGAGGATTTAAAGAGGATTAGATGATTTGAGAAATCATTTACAGAACAGATTGTTCTAAGGCTCGGAAGGTTTTGAATATAAACCTATTTTGAGATTATGATTGGTTAAAACTATAGACGAGGTTCACTCTRACGTATATGACTTTGTTCCGTCATTGGATGAAATAGTCYATAGGTTTTGGTTAAAACTATGAACGAGGTTCACTCTRAYAGATRTGMCTGCARYCTGTCATTGGATGAAATAGTTCATWAGATTTTCARRGGAAATAAGGATGGTCGTTGTGTGCRATGGATAGMTGTTKCTATARAGGGGAAATTATGGATGTAATAAGGATGGTYGTTGTGTGTGTGCATGGTATAACTATTGCTATTATATCTTTTAAGATTACAACAGATTGGAGTTCTCACTTCTTGGTGATTTGAGGATTCAGAGATGTTGTTCTTATTAGAAATAATAGTATTGATGTTATGGTTACGGGAAAATATGGCCTATGGTCATTAATTTTGATTAAAAGTGTTTTGAAATAGAATATGATATTTAAGCCTTTACTACAAGGAATGAATTATTTGAAATTAATGTTTGGTGATCTTCACCCTGCATTACATAAAAAGGAAACCTCACTAGACATACATGTCTAACCCTCATTTTGTGTTTTCAAAAATATGTGTATAGGTAATGATAATAAGGGAAAGAGCATTTTGTGAATTTACTTCCCTATGTGCTTAGCTGTGTGAAGATCTTAATTAGCTGTGTTTTGGAGCGTAGATGTTAGGATACAAGAGCATGTACTTTTTGAATTTTTGAGTTATGTATTTCACGTTATAGACTCTTGTATGATGGACCTTTGTGGGGAAAACATGTATTCTATATATGAAGTATTTGTTATATGCAATGTATGGATTTGGGGGTTGTTACAGAGTTGGTATCAGAACCAGAGTTTAAGGGATTTAGGTCTTCACAAGCATGATGCCTAGGCTTAAACTATTTCATTGCATGCTAAGGGTCCCAGACATAGTTAGCACCTTTGGAATAAATATGATAAGTTAAGAGATCAGTGTGTAAGATATTTTCGGATTACATCTGGCCAATGTAATTTTGAATCTACAGGTGCATAACTGAACTTGAACACTTTATTATATTTTGGGAATGTGAAAATATATTTATTAACTTTGATATCTACATATGGCAAGTAGATCTAGAAGGTCAGAAAGCATCACCCACCCCAACCCCATTAATGAAGAAGAGGATTCTCCTATTCTTACTCCTATTGGTACCTCTGAGGGCTGAGGCAGAGGCAGAGGAAGGGGCAGAGGCAAAGTCCAAGACAGAGGACGAACTAAAGGCAGAATTAGTCAACTAGAAAATGATGCAGACCAAGTAGAATCCAATTCAGAAAATATGAATCAAGAACAAGTACCATAACCAGAATATGTGACAAGAGATATGCTGGCAGAGGAAATGGGAAAGTTAAGGGAAACCTTAACATCGATCATGAGGATACCCGCAAGGGTGGAAATAGAGTGGGTGGATATTAACCCTCCTGTACTAACTACACACACCAGAGGAGGAGTCATCAAAATTTTCCTTGCATGCAAACCGCTAAACTTTGCTGGTGAGCGAGATTCGACCAAAGCTATGCGTTGGATAAAGGAAATTGAGTCAGTATTCAACACTATTCGTTGTCCAGAAGCCGACAAGGTTAGATTTGCTGTATCAGTACTAAAATCCAATGCTTTATTCTGGTGGGAAGTAGAATCTCTGGCAAGAACAGATGTTTTGCAAACCTTATCTTGGGCAGAATTTGTGAATAGATTCAAAGAGCAGTTTTGTCCCAAAACAGCAGTCAGACAGATGGAAGAGGACTTTTTAAAGTTGGAACAGAACTATGGGTCAGTCAGAAAATATACAGAGAAATTTATAGAGTATTCTAGATTCGCTGAACATTACATCTCAACGGAGGCTAGAAAAGTGGAGCGGTATATCTAGGGTCTAAAGCCCTCAATCAGAGAATTTGTCAAATATAATAATAAGGAAAGCAAGTCGAGAAAAGGAAATGGGAGGGGTCCTCGGCAAGTTATCGGGGATCAAAAATTGTCAAATATAATAATAGATCAATGCAAAGACCAATGGAGAGAGCCTGTCCCCGGTGTCGACAGTATCACCGAGGAGAATGCAGAGTAGAGCCAATAAAATGTTTTAATTGTGGTGAAATTGGGCATACTTCGAATTCATGTCGGCTAAATAGAAAATGTTTTCATTGCAATTCCCCAAACCATTTCAAACACAATTGCCCACAGTTGAAAGCTCCACAGCTTACCATGGGAAGCAATACATCGATTGGCTGTGGAAGACCAAGGATGAGCAAAGGAGGCTCAGGTGGGGTGCGAGGTTGATCTTTTCAAATGACCAAACATGAAGCAGAAACTACACCCGATGTAGTAACACGTACTTTTCCCGTGAACTCATTACATGCTAAAGTGTTATTTGACTCGGGTGCAAACTTCTCATTTGTATCCCCATCATTTGCCTTATATGCTCATATGAATTATGTGCCCCTTGACATAAAGTTAGTAGTTGATACTGCTAACGGTCAAGTATCTGTGAATTATGTGTTTAAAAACTGCACTACATGATTGAGGGTTGCAAGCTACCCATCAGATTGTTTCTCATGCCAATAAAAGATTTCGATGTAGTAGTGGGAATGGATTGGTTGGCCGAGAATCAGGATAGCATTGTTTGTAATAAGAAGATGATTAAAATAATATTGCCAGATAGAGGGACAACGGTTATTTATGGTGATCATCAGAATCATCACCCCAGTATGTTATCAGTTATGATAGCTAGAAAAGGTATCCAAAAGAAATGCCAAGGATTTTTAGCCTACGTAATCGATGCCAAGAAAGAAAAGAGTAAGCAAGAATTAATTCYGGTTGTCAGTKATTAWCCTGAAATCTTTCCAGAAGACTTGTCAGGATTACCTCCAGATAGAGTTATAGAATTTGGGATTGATTTAATACCTGGGGCAGTACCTGTAGCGAAAGCACCGTACAGATTAGCTCCATCAAAATTAAAAGAACTGGTTACACAATTGAATGATTTGTCGGACAAGGGATTTATCAGGCCGAGTACTTCACCATGGGGAGCTCCAGTTTTGTTTGTGAAAAAGAAAGATGGTACTATGCATGTGTGTATTGATTATCGGGAGCTGAACAAACTGACCATAAAGAACAAATATTCATTGCCCAGGATTGATGATTTGTTTGATCAATTGGTGGGAGCCAGTTATTTCTCCAAAACTGACTTACGATCAGGTTACTATTAGTTGAAAGTTAAAGAAGATGATATTGCAAAAACGGCATTTCGAACCAGGTACGGGCACCATGAATTCCTAGTTATGTCATTCGGTTTGACTAACGAACCTACAGCTTTCAGGGATTTAATGAATCGAGTATGTAGAGAATACCTCGATAAATTTGTCATTTTATTTATCGATGATATTCTCATATACTCTAAAACCAAATAAGAGCATGCAAAGCATCTTCGATTAATCCTTGAACTTTTGAAAAGAGAGAAATTATATGTTAAACTATCAAAGTGTGAATTTTGGTTAAGAGAAGTCCAATTTCTGGGGCATGTCATATCCGAGGCTGGAATAAAGTAGATCCAGCAAAGATTAAAGCTGTTGCAAAATGGGAGGCACCAAAAACACCATCTGAAGTTCGAAGTTTCTTGGGATTGGCAGGTTATTACCGCAAGTTTATCCAAGATTTCTCTAAAATAGCCGTGCCTTTGACAAAATTAACTCGAAAGAATATCAAATTTCAGTGGGAAGAAGAACAACATAAAGCCTTTCAATTATTGAAAGACCATCTTTGCAATGCTCTGATACTATCCTTACCCGATGGAACTGAAGATTTCGTGGTATACAGTGATGCCTCAAAGTTAGGTTTGGGCTGTATCTTGATGCAAAGAGGAAAAGTAATATCATATGCATCTCGGCAATTAAAATATCATGAAAAGCAATATCTAACTCACGACATGGAATTGGCGGATGTGATTTTTGCTCAAAAAATATGGAGACATTATCTTTTGGGAACAAAGTGCCAAATCTATATTGATCATAAGAGTCTGCAACACTTGTTCAACCAGAAAGAATTAAATATGAGACAGCGTCGATGGATCAAACTTGTTAATGATTATGACTGTGAAATACTCTACCATCCGGGAAAAGCCAATGTGGTAGCCGACGCCTTGAGCCGAAAAGAAAAAAGTGGAACTATTAAATCGATAGCAATGAGAATTAACCTAACTACTGATATTCACCAAGATATTTTGAACCATCAAAAAAAGGCCATTAAAGAAGAACATGTGAAGGCAGAAAAAGTAGGAAAGATGATTTCCATCTTAGAACCAAATACGGAAGGAATCTTATGTTTCCAAGGTCGAATATGTGTACCAGTTTTCGGAAATACACGAGAAACCGTCCTAAATGAAAGCCACAAGTCTCGTTATTCAATCCATCCAGGTACCAACAAGATGTATAAAGATTTGAAGGTATTTTATTGGTGGCCAGGTCTCAAGAAAGACATAGCAAGACATGTGGAGCGATGCTTAACTTGCCTACAAGTTAAAATTGAACATCAGAGACCCTATGAAAATCTACAATCATTGGAAATACCGGTTTGGAAATGGGATCACATTACAATGGACTTTATCATGAAGTTACCCCGACCTCCGAAAGGTTATGATGCAATCTGGGTAATAGTGGATCGATTATCAAAATCCGCACATTTCCTACCAATGAAAGAAACATATTCTTTGAAAAAATTGGCTCAAATCTATATCAAGGAATTGTGACTAGACTTGGTGTTCCACTATACATTATATCTGACCGAGACAGTCACTTCACTTCAAAATTCTGGGAAAGCCTGCAAAAAGCCTTGGGATCACAGATAAGATGAAGTACGGCTTACCACCCACAAACGGACGGGCAAAGTTAAAGAACCATCCAGACTCTCGAAGAGATGTTGAAAACTTGTGTCATCGACTTCGGGGGATCATGGGAGGAACATTTGCTATTGATAGAGTTTGCCTACAATAACAGTTATCATTCCAGCATTCAAGCGACACCTTATGAAGTCTTGTATGGAAGAAAATGTCGAACACCGTTGTGTTGGAATGAGGTATGTGAAAAGCAGTTGACAGGTCCCGAAATTGTGCAGACAACTTCTGAAAAGATTGAGCAAATTCGTGCAAGGATTAAGACTGCCCAAGATCGACAGAAAAGTTATGCCGATAAACGAAGAAAGCCGATTGAATTCGATGTAGGAGATTTTGTGATGTTAAAAGTATCTCCATGGAAGGGTGTTATGAGATTCGGGAAGAAAGGAAAACTTAGTCCACGGTACATTGGACCATTTAGAATATGCAAATGGGTTGGACCGGTAGCCTATCAGTTGGAACTACCAGAGGAACTCGGCCTAATTCATAGTACCTTTCATGTGTTGAATTTACGCAAGTGTTTGGCAGACCCGAGCTTAGTGATACCACTTCCCGAGATCAAACTTGATAAAAAGCTAAATTTCATCGAGACCCCATAGGTAGTAACGGACAAAAAGACCAGGGTACTAAGAAATAAAGAGATCRGTCTAGTCAAGGTACAATGGCGTTTTTATAAGGGTACAAAAGTAACATGGGCATTAGAATCAGATATGAGAACCCGTTATCCATGGCTATTTGAATGAATTTTGGAACGGAATTCTTTTTAAGGGGGGAAGAATGTTATAACCCAGTTTCAGACAATCTGGGTTGAGGTAAAATTATACGTGATTAATATTTGAATATCTAATGGTATGCATGATAAAATAATATACATGGATGATATATGTGCAAAGACATGATGAACGTAAGAGAATACATGCATATGTTATGTTATGTATGTGTATATATATGTGATAAATTCCATACCTTAATAGGTAAGGTGCATGTGTAGTATAATAATATTTAAAATGGTATCTTAGTGATGAAGTAAAATGGTATCTTAGTGATGAAGTAAAATGGTATCTTAGTGATGAAGTAAATTAAGTTTTATAATACTAAACCTGCCACCCAAAAATGTTGTGATTGGTTAAAGATTTCACCAACCTAGAATTTATAAATAATCATCACCGCCTTAGAAAGAAGTATACAAAGAAGGATAAGATAAGATAATCTTATCATTTTTGTTTTGAAAAAAGAGATATTTTTAGAAAGAAAAGTTGATGACGGTGAAGGTGTTCTTGAGAAAGAACCAGCGTTTTAAAGAATTTGTGTTTGTTGTGTGATCTTTTACTACAAAATCTGTTGTAACAAGGTGAGTTTAACTACTATTTTGATATAACCTGTGAGTTTTTGAACTGCTATCTATTTACAAACCGTGAGTTTATATCTACTGTTGATTTTGTAAACTATTGAGTATTGATGGTTTGAAATTTAAAGAAATTTGGTAAAACTATTATGTTTTAGTTTTAAAGGAAATATTTTGTGATTCTGAAGTTTGAATCTGTTTGGGAAAAGATTAAAGTAGAAACTGTGCTTTAAAAGCAGTTTTGGATTTGATATCTTGTGTTGAGGATTTAAAGAGGATTAGATGATTTGAGAAATCATTTACAGAACAGATTGTTCTAAGGCTCGGAAGGTTTTGAATATAAACCTATTTTGAGATTATGATTGGTTAAAACTATAGACGAGGTTCACTCTGACGTATATGACTTTGTTCCGTCATTGGATGAAATAGTCTATAGGTTTTGGTTAAAACTATGAACGAGGTTCACTCTGATAGATATGCCTGCAGTCTGTCATTGGATGAAATAGTTCATTAGATTTTCAGAGGAAATAAGGATGGTCGTTGTGTGCGATGGAT
>NW_020200872.1:15634-30239 GCF_001531365.2 Cynara cardunculus var. scolymus
AATAATAGTATTAATGTTATGGTTACGGGAAAATATGGCCTATGGTCATTAATTTTGATTAAAAGTGTTTTGAAACAGAATATGATTTTCAGCCTTTACTACATGGAATGAATTATTTGAAATTAATGTTTTGGTGATATTCACCCTGCATTACATAAAAAGGGAACCTCACTAGACATACATGTCTAACCCTCATTTTGTGTTTTGAAATGTATGCAGGTAATGATAATAAGGGAAAGAGCATTATGTGAATTAGTTCCCTATGTGCTTAGCTGTGTGAAGATCTTAATTAGCTATGTTTTGGAGCATAGATGCTAGGATACAAGACCATGTACTTTTTGAATTTTTGAGTTATGTATTTCACGTTATAGACTCTTGTATTATGGACCTTTGTGGGGAAAACATGTATTCTATGTATGAAATATGTGTTATATGCAATGTATGGATTTGGGGGTTGTTACAATAATATTGTAGATGCTTTTTGGTCGGTTGGATCATAAGATTGAGTTTCCACRTCCTATTTTGCAAGTATACTTTTAATGAAGATGTTCTTGATTCTTCGAGACTTGGTGCTAGCAACGAATTCTATACTTTATAGTAAACTTGTTAAGTTGTTTGGTTTGAAAAAATATATATTTTGATGGCTTGCTTGACTCGACTCGAAAAAGCGTTTGCTCTTATGATTTTGCTTAATTCGAAAAATTTGAAGTTCTCAAACAAGACGTGTCCAACATAGGTGTTATGAAGTCGACCGGTTAAGATAAATGAATTTTATTTTGTATTTGAGATCGACTTGAGTTCGAGAATTACTAGACTCGGTCTCGAGTAACGTTTTAAAAATCATTTACACCTCTTAATATTAAACTTGTTTAGCATGTTCATTGAATTCTATTTTGTCAATATTGCTTCTATATTGTAGATCCACTCCTGGAAGATGAACGTTCGCCCAAATGCATGTCAAATTTGAAGAGCTAACTAGATCTACAAATAATTTTAACATGGCATAAAATTGTCGTTTGTTTGGAAGCACGCATGCTCTCTCTTCAACGTGATGAACCATAGGTACTCTCTTATTCGTTTATTTCTCTCTGTAAATCCATATATATATATATATATATATGTGTGTGTGTGTGTGTGTGTATGTGTGTGTGAGAGAAATAGTGAGAGTGTGTAATACCTGTGATTCTTGAATATTCATTGAGAGCCTAATGGTGATCTTATGGCTATAAAATGCTCTTGATTTAAAGGAGATTGTTTATAAATGGTCTTGGGTTGCAAGAAAATTAAAATAGGCGAAGAAAACCGCAAAACAACATGATTTCGCCTTGCTGCCACTTATCCGACGACCTAGGCTACGGTTAGGGTTGCATAAGCCGTTGTGTGTGGTGTGTCTTGAGTCTGGGCAACCAGCCACGCGACTTATGTCGTTGGCCAGGTCGCGTGAAGCACCTGGGTGGCTTAAAAGCCCGATTTTCATAAGGTTTCTTGATTTTATCCTATTTTCACCATTCCAAATCCGATTGAGGTGATGTTGGTTGCTATATTCTCAGTTTTTGAAGGTTTTATAGAGCAGATCTAAGAGGGTTAAGTTACTTGTTGGATTCAAGAGTGTTTGGAAAAGGTATCATCTTTATCACTTTCCTCTAAAAGCTAGGGTTTTTGAGTAATCTTCATTCCTTTCCTTTTCCTACATTCTTGTCTTATATTTTGGGTTTTTTAGGTGAAAATGATCTTTTGGGAGCATTTAGATCTGAGGTTTAAGAGTTTTTCTTGTAGATCTTAAGTTCTCTTCAAAGGAAGCTAAAGGTTTGGTTTGAAACCTATAGTTAGCACAAATCTAGTAATGTGAGTTCCAGTTGCTTTGCAAAACTATATACATGTTAAAATATCTTTATTTTGGCTTTTAAACATATTCCTATGAGGTCATTCCATATTTGATGAATTTTATGAATATTTGTGTTTTGAGCATAGTTGGGCTATCAAATCCCTAAAAAATGTTTATGATGATTTATTAGGTGTTTTGAGAGACCAAATGACACTTATTTCGTGAAAATGGATTTATTTAGGCTATGAAATCCCTAGAAAATGTTTATAATGTTTTATTAGGTGCAATATGTTTGGTAAGTGTTGAAAAATATGCCTTCTTGGCTTATGTGGGTTGCATTGGATTTAGTAAAATTGTCAAGTATTTTACGAGGCCATTTCACTTGATTTTTACTCAAAGGAGATTTAGGGACTTTTTTCTAGTTTTGATAGATCAATGTGGAGCTCTATACATATGATGCTTTTATTGCATAATTGTTTATTATTGCTGTCTTGAGTGCGTTAGTCTTTCAGTTGTGTCGTGTAATGTTTAGACTGCAATGTATTGGATCCATAGGCATGTGAGTCAGTCACATTGATATTTGAGAAGTCTTGATGTCTTCATTTTGAGATCAATGCCGTGTAGGCAGTATGGTAGTTGGTATTGCAAAGAAGAACCTGTTTGGGTTAGACTCTGGGACCGTAGGTATTGCGGAGGTGCTCTCTTGTTGAGTCAAACTCTGGGACCCTAGGTATTATGGTATGAACTCGTGTTGAATTAGACACCAGGACCCAATTGTAAATGTTCTGGTCTAGTAGAGTTGACATTAATTCATGGGGGGTATTTTGGGAATGAACTGTTGTGGATTCAGGCCCAGGACCATTACCTTGTAGGTGCAGTTTTAAAGGAGTACATGTAGGCATTAAGGTCAAGGTATTGCGGAGATGAACTTGCATGGGTTGGGCACTTATTTTCAAGGGTAAGAAAAAATGATAGTTTGATTTTAAAGAAATATTTTGTTATTGAATCTCATTTTGGAAATAATGAGTTTGTGATCATATTCCTTCGCCTTTAAATGTTACTTTCAGTAAGGAATTATTGGGATAAAGGGAAACTCTTCGGGTTTTACTGTTTTTTATTTATAAGCAAACTGCTTTAATTCATTAGGCGTTAAGCCTAACACTTTTTCTTATCAATATGTATACATGTATTAGAGGGATATGAGTTGTGTATGGAAGCTTGTATAGGTTTCGATAGGATGTCTTTAAGGCATCATCTGCTTTTGAAGATAACAGATTTAGTGGTATTAGTGACACCCGACTTATCCTAATTCTATTTGGGAATTAGATAATCCATTTCAAACTCTGATACATATGTTGGTCTCCTTTTGGGTAAACAATATGTAATTTTGTATTAATGTTACTTTGTATTGAAGGAGTTTTAAAGTTTTAAAATTTTCTTCTATTTACGAATTTTAGGGGTGTTACAATTTGGTATCAAAGCTCTAGTTTAAGTGAATTAGATATGAAGGTAAGATTCCTAGACTTAAGCTGAGATTTAAGCAACGATTTATGAAATGTGGAAAGAACTCTTCAGATAGAAGAGCTATGGAGTCGACGAAAATGCACTATTTATGAATTTTAATGACAGTAACGAGGATTCTTACGTATAATGTATTCAAAATTTCATGTAGCTAGAGCTATTTTGAGTATGTTGTTACGTGAGCATGCTTGATTTTGCTATTGTTGCGATGATTGATGAATGTAATAGTACATTTCAATTGTTAATCTCATATTAGTACAATCTCATGTCCTTGTTTCCCTTGTTTGGCAGTCTTATAATGATGGTTATGCTGAGTAGACCACCAACCAATGATGATGGCCAAGAGACCAGTATCATGGCTCCAGAGCAGCTAGGAGGAGCCAACAATACGTAACTTCCACCAATCCCGCCTGCCAAGAGTGACATTGGCCACCTCTACTCTAGCCATTCAAGAATTAGACCCCTAATCAGTGATGATGGCCAGCATCATGCAAGCGGTGAATTTGGCCATGGAGCAACAATGAGAAAGATTTATGAAGCTACTCGAATATAGGGATTCTAGTAACCAAAGGCATGAGTTGATTGCGGAGAATGCCATTGGTGATTCTAGAGGCGTCGGTATTGCCACTAGCACTGAAGAACAAGTGATTGCATGTGTTAGGCATATAGAAAAGGGTTGTTCATACAAGAGACTGAACAAGCATTTAACTCCAGCAAGTGTGAAGTTAGGAAAAAAGTGAAGTTTACCTCCTAGATATTGAGGGGCAAGGCCATTAGATGGTGGAATGTCACTAAGTTCACTCTTGGAGAAAAAATTATCCCAATGCTGACTTGGGATATGCTCAAGAAGAAGGTGACGAAAGAACATTGCAATGAAAGAACAATTGACCGAATAGAAGATGAATTTTGAGCCTCCAAAAAGGGAGCATGTCCACTACGAAATACTCTATTGTGTTCATGGAGAAGTTATACTTGGTAAGTCATATAGGTCTGGATGAGTGGACTAAAATTAAATTCTATCTTAAGGGATTACTGACTGAAATGAAATCATTTGTGAGGAACGCCAAGGTGACCTCGTTGCAAGAAGAAATTGCAGAATCCTTATTAATTGAGGATGACTTGGCACAAAAGAAGAAAGAAATAACCGCCTTAGGTGATATTAGAGATCCAGAAGGATATTTTGGATTCTTCAAGAAGCGTAGAAATGCTTCCAAGGAGTGAATGATAGGGTCTAGTAGATAAGCCAAATGGTGTTCCACATGCTAAAGTAAACACCTTGAAACATGCATCTCTAAGCCTCTAGAGTGTTTTAGGTGTGGAAAATTGGGTCACATGATTTGTGATTGCATCGTTAAGGGATTGTCATGCTTTGTGTGCGGAGATCCGAGTCACATCAAAAAGAATTATTCAAGGACCAAGAGAGGTCGAAGAATACGGTCATTAAAATTTGGTAAGCGAATACAAATTTGATGGACGTGTATGTTTTTCTAAGCATCATTTGCGTATGTACCTTTGTTGGTTATGATGAGAATAACTGACTATAGCGGGTTTTGTTTTATAATCTTGAAAGCTTTGTCGTTGAGGCACCTTGTTTTAGACATTGTGGATGTTTTGGCAATTAGTGTCTAATTTGGATCTTGTGAGGTCTAGATGTATATGCTAAGAGATTGTGAGAAAATAAATCTTGTCTTGAAGCGTGACCGAGGTTTATCTTTGTTGATGAAGTAGTGATCTTGGTCGTTCAGAAGGTTTGTAAGATTGTAAAATTAATCTTAAGAATGTCTTGCGCTTTTCTGTCTTTGACAAATAAGGGTTATGAGTGAAGTGCCCCTTATATCCCTTTTGATTCTTATGTGTGTAGAGTCACTGAGTTAAGCTATATTGATCCAGCTTATGGCTTGGTTTTGCCAATTAGATGGGGAAACGTGTGTTTTTTTGGATGTAAGCCTTTCAATCTAAAGTTTTATTAGGGCGCCTTTCGAGGTGATTGTGGGAATTGGTTAAAGGGTGTTTACTTACAAAATTCTTGAAAGGAGTTTGGTGATGAAACGTTATACCAATGGTTGGTGTGGTTTGACTTTTAATGTTTGGCGGTGAATGTGTATCGTGGTGTAGAAAATTATGGTAATGAGAGGCAACAAATGGCTATGTTATACCTTACAAAAAAATTATTTTCAGACTTCATGAACCTTAAGGGAAGAGTCTTTAAATTAAGTAACGTCTATGTCTATAGATGATTCGAGGTTTTGTTGATCTTGTTGTTTTGCAGATTGTTCGACCCAGAGTGAAGTGTTATTGGAAGTGTTTAAACTTCAGGCCATTAAGAATTAGGAGATGATTATTAGTTAAATGATCTCTTATCTCCTAGTTATCCCGAAGCTGTGTCGGGAATTAGAGCCAATCTTCTGCCAATTAACACATAGTTGGACTTAACCATATAAGTGAAAGAACATGTGGTATATTTATAGCCGTAGCAGAGTTTTCCTAGCCGGTTGCAGCTTGAGTTGCAAAAGAGTTGGGATTATTAAGAAGTGGGTCAGGTTGTTACCCATGGATCTTTGTTAAAAAATTGCATACCCATAGATTGGTAAGTGGTATAATTTAGAGTCCTTCGAGTCTGAACAAAAGTTGAAATCTTCATAAACTTCTTGCAGAGTGCCTACAATAAGTTTCCAACCTCGAGTTTAAGTTCAACATGTCTTGAGGTTATGTTGAAAGTCTCCCGATGTTAGGTTTCTGAAGGTTGATTGCATTGAAAATTAACACCATCCTCAATGTTGGAGTGTTGGATAATTGGAATGTATCGTCTGATTATAACCTTGTTAGAAGGTTTAGTTGAGGAAATTTAATTTGTTCACAGGAATTATTGTGAATATTAGAGAATGTGAAGTCTCTAATCGAATTTGTGTGACTGTGAATCGCCATAGTACGATTCAAGTTGTCATTTTTTTGGGTCATAAACCAAAGAAAGATCATTTCGAAAAGATAGAATGATATCAGGTGTTCCAAAATCCCTATCAAGTCTTGGGAAGCGTGACCCAAGGTGTGGAATTTGGAGCAAGATTTCGAGGACGAAATTATTTTCAAGGTGGGGAAGATTGTAACACCCGTGTTTTATGAATATACTTTGAGATGCCAATGGTGATCTTACGACTCTAAAATGTTCTTGATTTATAGGAGATTTTTTATAAATGGGCTCGGGTTGCAAGGAAGTTGAAACGGGCGAAGAAAACGACAAAACCGAGCAATTTCTCCTTGTCGCGACTTATCCGACGAGCAAGGCCGTAGCCATGGTCGCGTAAGCCACTGTGTGTGGCATGTCTTGAGTTCGAGCGACYAGTCACRCGAMTTATGTCGCARGTCAGATCACATGAAACACTTGGGCGGATTAAAAGCCCGATTTTTTTAGGGTTTCTTTATTTTATCCTATCTTATTCATTCCAAATCCGATTGAGGCGAATTTGGTCGTAATATTCTCAGTTTTCGAAGTTTTTGTAGAGGAGACCTAAGAGGGTTAAGTTACTTGGTCGATTCAAGAGTATTCGGGAAAAGTATCATCTTCATCTCCATCCTATAAAAGCTAGGGTTTTTGAGTAATCTTCATCCCTTTTCCTTCTCCTACATTCTTGAAGTGGAAAATATTTTTCGGGAGCATTTAGATCTGACGTTTAAGATTTTTTCTTGTAGATCTTGAGTTCTCTCCAAAGGAAGCTAAAGGTTTGGTTTGAAACCTAGATTTAGCATAAATCTAGTAACGTGAGTTCTAGTTGCTTTGCAAAACTAAATACATGTTTAAATATCTTTATTTTGGGTTTTGAACGTATTCCCATGAGCTCATTTTCATATTTGATGAGTTTTATGAATACCTGTGTCTTAAGCATATTTGGGCTATGAAATCCCTAGAAATGTTTATGATTATTTATTAGGCGTTTTGAGACACCAAATGATACTTATTTCATAAAAAGGGATTTATTGATTATTTAGGTGTAACACCCCTAAATACCACATTTGTATATAACACATATTTCATTACATAAATATATAGTTTACATCATAAGGTCCTACTAGTACAAGGATTCCTATATGTACAAAATCTATATATGAAAATTTTCAAAATAAATCCTGTACTAACACATGTAATACAACATGTATTTTCAAAATAAGCAATCTTAAGCAGATCTTCAAAAGCAGATAATAGGTTAGGAAAATAATCACATTTTCTCTTTCCCTTTTATATCCCTGGACCCCGTCATTCCTGCATTGCATAATTTTAAAACAGAAAATGAAGGATAGACTAGAAGGGTCTAGTGAGTAAATCTCTCCTTTGAGAATGCAGGGTAATGAATACCAACATATAATAAAGTAATTTTGCCCAAAAATATTTACAATACCCTCAAACAATGCAATTCTTAATGACATGTATAAAAGGATAAACTCAAGAACCTCAGTTCTATTGATAAAATACATCTGCTTAAAGATCCAACGTTTCCAATATGAAACAAACATTGTAACCAAAGCTTCTCTAAATCATMAGTCCATTCCTTTATAAATATTAACGGAAAGGTTTAAGGCAATACTTGCCCTTGATGACAAACCATTTTCCCCTTCTCAATAACATCTAAATTAATATTTCTAATAAGAATAATATCTTTAATTCATCAGGTCACAAAGAAATGATGATTCAAATTATTAAATCCAATTAGTAATAATAATAAGAGTTATAATAATATCCACATATGACAATGTCTCCCTTATTCCAAGTACACATCTCCTTGATATGCCACCCTTATTCCTCCATCAAAACAGGGTTACTTATCAGAACAGACAAAAGTTACCACGTCTAAAAGTACCCATTCCCAGTTCCAAGCCAGAACAGACAAAAGTCACCATGTCTGGGGGAACTATCTCTTAAAATAAGTTTCATACCAAAACAGACTTACGTCACCACATTTGGTAGAAACAATTTGCAAAGATCCAATTCCATTCCAAAACAGACATACGTCACCACGCTTAGAAGGAAGGTTTCCCAAAATATAGTTTCATACCAAAACAGACTTACGTCACCACGCTTGGTAGGAACATATATTTTTATTTAAAAAGATATAAAATACCCTTTTTATACATCCATAAATAAACTCAATAATAAACATTTTAAACTATATAAATGTCTAGAATAATTAACACTTACAAATTTTCAAATAAAAGTTATCTGGACAAATTATCCGGATACACAATCCGGACAACACTTGTCCCTTTTGTCCGATTTACTAATCCGAACAACCCATGATCGAATTAAAGCTAAACCGTTCAATACGTGATCGGTTTATAACTAATCCGCACGACCCTTAAGGGATTTAAGGCTAAATCGCACAATGTTTGGTCGTATTCATACTTCTCCATTCAAAACCTTTGTCCGGTTTACATATTTCAAAATTCTTACTAACACCCTAAATCGTACAATACTTAAGCGATTTATGAATAAATCGGACACCTCTTATCCGGTTTAAGAGTAATCCAGACAAGCTTTGTCCGGTTTAGACTTAATCCGGTCACCCCTTGTCCGAATAAAGACGTTAAATTAAAATACTGATTTCTCTCCAATAATAAACAACATTCATGTAAAACCAGTAACAAATTTTATGCAAAAAAGTTTAGAAATCACTCACCTTAAAGTAAGAACTCAGATTTGAAGAAGATGGCAAAACTTCTTGAATATCCGGACAATACACTTCTCAAATGCTCTCAAAATTTTCAAAATAAAACAAGAAGTTTTTGCCTGATAACCTTTTCCCCTATTTATACTTTCCAAAAATAGGAAAGTCGGCTAAACCAGCCAAATCTCCCATATACATTCACATGCATATATATATATATATATATATGTATTTTTTTTTTTACATACATACACCCGCATATGCCAACACATACATGCATATTAATGTATATATATTCATATATACAACACACACACACACATACTCATATATATATATATATATATATCCACATATTATGCATGTATCCCTATGCATAAAATACACATAATTACATATAAATTTATTATGTAAACATGTATCCACATAAACAATTAATTTATAAAACAATTACCTTGGGTAATAACCAAGACCCGGTTATCACATTATCCACCCCTTCAAAAGAATTCCGTCCCGGAATTCCTTTAATCAAAGAGCCATGGATAATATGTTCTCATTTCTGACTCCAATTCCCAGGTTGCTTCTGGTCCTTTGTGAAACTTCCACTGTACTTTAAGCAGACTGATTTCCTTGTTTCTCAACACCCTAATCTTTTGGTCAATCACGGCTTCTGGTGTTTCCACAAAGTTTAGTTTACTGTCCAGTTTGACCTCTGCTAACGGTACAGCGAGACTCGGATCAGCTAAACATTTCCGCAAATTTGATACATGGAAAGTGTTGTGAATCAGACTTAGCTCTTCTAGTAGTTCTAACTGGTATGCCACTAGCCCGATTCATTTGCATATTTTGAATGGCCCAACATACCTTGGACTGAGCTTACCCTTCTTCTCAAATCTGATGACACCCTTCCATGGGGAAACTTTCAACATCACAAAATCACCTACACAAAATTCAATCGGCTTACGGCGATTATCAGCATAACTGTTATGGCGATCTTGTGCTGTTCTGATTCTTTCACGGATCTGTTCAATCTTCTCTGAAGTTTCTTGAACAATTTCAGGACCCGTCAACTGCCTTTCACCTACCTCGTTCCAACATAACGGCGTTCGACATTTACGTCCATACAATACTTCATATGGTGCCGCTTAGATGCTGGCTGGAATGGTAAATATTATTATACGCAAACTCTATTAATGGCAAATGATTTTCCCATGATCCCCCGAAGTCAACGATACAACTTCTCAACATATCGTCGAGAGTTTGGATAGTTCTTTCACTTTGCCCGTCTATTTGCGGATAATAGGTTGTACTTAACCGAATTTCAGACCCTAGAGCTTTCTGCGAACTCTTCTAAAACTTTGAGGTGAAACGACTATCTCTATCAGAAACAATAGACAGTGGAACACCATGCCTAGTAATAATTTATCTTATATAAACTTGAGCCATCTTTTCTAAAGAGTAATTTCTCTTATAGGTAGAAAATGTGCTGACTTAGATAGGCGATCAACAATTACCCAGATCGCGTCATACCCCTTTGGAGTTCGAGGTAACTTCATGACGAAATCCATCGTAATGTGATCCCATTTCCATACAGGAATCTCCAAAGATTGAAGAATTCCATATGGTTTCTCATGCTCGATCTTAACTTGTAGACATGTTAAACACTGCTCCACATATCTAGAAATATCTTTCTTCAATCCAGGCCACCAATAAAAAGATTTTAGATCTCGATACATCTTATTGGTACCTGGATGAATAGAGTATCGGAACTTATGGCTTTCATTCAAAATTACTTTCCGGATATCCCCAAAACTTGATACCCAAATTCGCCCTTGAAAACACATAATCCCTTTGTCATTTGGTTCCAAGGTTGAAATCATCTTACCCAACCTTTCTGCCTTGATATGATCTTCTTTCATAGCTTCCTTCTGACACCTCAGAATTTCTTTATGAATATCAGGGACTAAACTTATTCTCATTGCCACAGTTTTAATAGTTCCACTCCTTTCTTTTCTACTTAAGGCATCAGCTACCATGTTGGCTTTTCCTAGGTGGTAAAGGATTTCACAATCATAATCATTAACAAGTTCAATCCACTGACGTTGTCGCATATTTAAATCTTTATGGTTGAATAGATGATGTAGAAACTTGTGATCTGTATGAATCTGGCACTTTGTCCCCAGAAGATAATGCCTCCATATTGTTAGAGCAAACACCACTGCGGCTAATTCCATATCATGAGTTGGATACTGCTTCTCATGATCTTTTAATTATACTGATGCATAAGAAATTACCTTTCCCCTTTGCATCAGTAAACATCCCAACCCTAACTTTGAAGCATCACTGTATACCACAAAATTTTTGGATCCATCAGGCAGGGTTAACACCGGCGCACTACAAAAATGATCCTTTAATAGTTGGAAAGCTTCTTGTTGTTCTCTTTCCCACTGAAACTTTATATTTTTCCGAGTCAATTTGGTCAATGGCACGGCTACCTTAGAAAAGTTTTGAATGAACTTACGGTAGTAGCCTGCTAGTCCCAAAAAGCTTCGGACTTCAGAAGGAGTCTTTGGGGCTTCCCATTTTTCAACTGCTTCTATTTTGGCTGGATTCACCTTCACCCCTGCTTCTGAGATAACGTGACCTAAGAATTGGACTTCCCTTAACCAGAACTCACATTTAGACAACTTCGCATACAATTTTTCTCTTTTCAACAATTCCAGTATCAGGCGAAGATGTTCCGCGTGTTCTTCTTCAGTCTTAGAGTATATAAGTATATCATCAATAAATATGATAACGAATTTATCAAGATATTCCTTACATCCCTATTCATCAAATCCATGAATGCTGCGGACGCATTAGTTAAGCCGAATGGCATAACTAAAAATTCATGATGCCCGTATATAGTCCTAAAAGCTGTTGTAGCCACGTCTTCTTCCCTGACTTTAAGCTGATGATACCCCGACCTTAAATCGATTTTGGAGAAATAACTTGCTCCTACAAGTTGATCAAACAAGTCATCAATTCTTGGCAGATGATACTTGTTCTTGATGGTCAATTTATTCAATTCTCGATAGTCAATACACATTCGCATAGATCCATCATTTTTTTTGACAAATAAGACCGGAGCACCCCAAGGTGAAGTGCTGGGTCTAATGAATCCTTTATCGGTCAGATCCTTCAATTGAGTAACCAACTCTTTCAATTATGATGGAGCCAATCTATATGGTGCTTTGGCCACTGGTGCTGTCCCATGTATGAGATCAATCCGAAATTCAATGACTCGATCTGGCGGTAACCCAGACAAATCTTCTGGAAAGACTTTCGGGTATTCTTTAACGATTGGAATCAATTCCTGCTTCCCTTTTTCTTTCTTTGCATCAATAACATATGCTAAACACCCCTGACATCCCTTCCAAATAGACTTTCGAGCTTTTATCACAGATAGTAAACTAGTATGATGATCCTGACGATCACCATAAATAATAACCATTCCTTGATTTGGTAGAGTAATTCTGATCATCTTTTTATTACAAATAATACTGGCTTGATGCTCTGTCAAACAGTCCATACCCACCACTATATCAAATTCTTTCATTGGCATAGGAAACAGTCGAATCGGTAACTCACACCCCACAATAATAGTAACAAAATTATTGAATACTCTAGTAACAGATTCCTGATTATTAGTAGTATCAACTACTAATTCGTCATCAAGGAGCACAGAATTCAAACATGCAGATTGAGCAAATGATGGTGATACAAATGAAAAATTTGCACCAGAATCAAACAACACCTTAGCACGTATAGAATTCAGAAGGAAGGTACCTGTTACCACATTTGGGGTTGCTTCTGCTTCATTCTTAGTCACTTGAAACGATCTGCCTGTGGCTCCACTCTAGCCTCCCCTCGGTACACTAGGCCTTCCACGAATACTGGGAGCATTTCCTCCCATTGTCAAACGAGGAGCTCTCAATTGTGGACAATTTGGTCGGATGTGGTCAAGTGAATTGCACTGAAAACATCTTTTGGGTGTAGTGCAGTCCCTTGGCAAATGCCCTGTCTCCCCACAACGATAACATCTCTTTGGTTCAGACAGAAAATTTCCCTGATGCACCTGCTAACATTGCGGGCTGGTTCTAACAGGTGGCGGTTGAGGAATACGGTTATCTGATTTAATAAACTTGGGTCTTCGATAACTGACTGAAGACCCTTCCCATTTCCTTTTTTCCACAAATTTCTCTTCACCTTGCCCATTTTTATTTCTTTCAGTAACTTCGGCAACATTGACAGCTAAAGAGAAAGTTTCAGGATTCATAGCAATCATGAACTCCCGAATAGAAGGTTTCAGACCCCAAATATATCTTTCTACCTTTCGGGATTCAGAAGATACGTAATGTTCAGCAAAACGGGAAAACTGGATAAATTTCTCGGTATAATCCCACACAGATCTATTCCCTTGTTCTAGTTTTAGAAAATTCTCCTCCATCTGTCTTACTGCTGTCGTAGGACAGAATTATGTTTTGAATTTATTCACAAATTCTTCCCAAGACATGGTCTGCAGTATATTCGATTG
The DNA here is from genome assembly GCF_001531365.2 of Cynara cardunculus var. scolymus. Classification (NCBI taxonomy): domain Eukaryota; kingdom Viridiplantae; phylum Streptophyta; class Magnoliopsida; order Asterales; family Asteraceae; genus Cynara; species Cynara cardunculus. Next base: position 29,211 of record NW_020200872.1, read on the forward strand.
TGCTGAGGACTCCACATCCCACCAATATAAGGCATTAGATTTAAGCATAGATACTGCAAATCTAACCTTGTTTTCTTCATAACATATACTGGTATTGAATACTGATTCAATCTCTTTTATCCAACACATTGCTTTTACTGGATCTCTTTCCCCTGAAAAAGTTGGAGGTTTACATGTTAGAAACATCTTTATATCCCCTCCCTGAGTGTTACTGCCTGCTGAAGGAGCTGGAGGATTAATTCCAACTCGCTCAGTTTCTACTCTAGCTGGCAATCCCATAATGGATATCAGAGTTTCCCTCAGTTTTTATATTTCTTCTGCCAGATCGTTCCTAGTTATAAACTCTGATTGTTGCCTCTGTTCTTGTTGAGAATTCCCAAAAATAGATTCCCCTTGATCAGGGCGAATCTCGGCCTGACTCCTCTTAGGAATTTGACTCCTTCCTTGACCTCTACCCCTACCCCTTCCACGTCCTCTACTCATGGAAGCATAGGTTGGGGGATTAATGGGAGATTCCTCCATTTCTTCAGATGCAGGGCGGGCAATTCTTTCTGATCTTCGCGATCGGCTAGACATCTGCAGATATTTTAGTATTAAATATTACGTATTCATATACCCAAATATAATATGGTATCCGAGTATAGGTATGTACTTGTAAATTCATAATTACATTGGCCATTTGTAATTCGAATTCACCTTACATACTGCCCTCTTTACATACTGCCCTCTTTAACCCACTATATTTTATTCCTAGTGATACTAATTAAGTCCCGGACTCTTAACATGCAAATGACAGTTTAAGTCTAGGCATCATGCTTTGAATACCTAAATCTCTTAAACTAAGGCTCTGATACCACTTCGGTAACACCCCAAACACCACATTTACATATAACACATATTTCATTACATAGAAATATAGTTTACATCATAAGGTCCCACTAGTACAAGGATTCCTATATGTACAAAATCTATATATGAAAATTTCCAAAATAAATCTTGTACTAACACATGTAATACAACATGTATCTT
>NW_020200872.1:30739-50103 GCF_001531365.2 Cynara cardunculus var. scolymus
TAATAAGAATAATATCTTTAATTCATCAGGTCACAAAGAAATGATGATTCAAAGTTATTAAATCCAATTAGTAATAATAATAAGAGTTATAATAATATCCATATATGACAATGCCTCCCTTATTCCAAGTACACCTCTCCTTGATATGTCACCCTTATTTCTCCATCAAAACAGGGCTACTTATCAGAACAGACAAAAGTCACCATGTCTGGGGGAACTACCTCTTAAAATAAGTTTCATACCAAAACAGACTTACGTCACCACGTTTGGGAGAAAACAGTTTTCAAAGATCCAATTCCATACCAAAACAGACATACGTCACCACGCTTGGTAGGAAGGTTTCCCAAAATATAGTTTCATACCAAAACAGACTTACGTCACCACGCTTGGTAGAAACATTTCCAGAAATCCAGTTCCATACCAAAACAGACTTACGTCACCACGCTTGGTAGGAAGATATATTTTTATTTAAAAAGATATAAAATACCCTTTTTATACATCCATAATTAAACCCAATAACAGACATCTTAAACTATATAAATGTCTAGAATAATTAACACTTGAAAATTTTCAAATAAAAGTTATCCGGACAAATTATCCGGATACACAATCCGGACAGCACTTGTCCCTTTTGTCCGATTTACTAATCCGGACAACCCATGATTGAATTAAGGCTAAACCGTTCAATACGTGATCGATTTATAACTAATCCGCACGACCCTTAAGCGATTTAAGGCTAAATCGCACAATACTTGGTCGTATTCATACTTCTCCGTTCAAAACCTTTGTCCGGTTTACATATTTCAAAATTCTCACTAACACCCTAAATCGCACAATACTTAAGCGATTTATGTGTAAATCGGACACCTCTTATCTGGTTTAAGAGTAATCCGGACAAGCTTTGTCCGGTTTAGACTTAATCCGATCACCCCTTGTCCGAATAAAGACCCTTAATTAAAATACTGATTTCTTTCCAATAATAAACAACATTCAAGTAAAACCAGTAGCAAATTTTATGCAAAAAGGTTTAGAAATCACTCACCTTAAAGTAAGAACTCAGATTTGAAGAAGATGGCAAAACTTCTTGAATATCCGGACAACACACTTCTCAAATGCTTTCAAAATTTTCAAAATAAAACAAGAAGTTTTTGCCTGATAACCTTTTCCCCTATTTATACTTTCCAAAAATAGGAAAGTCGGCTAAACCAGCCAACTCTCCCATATACATGCACATGCATATATATATATTTACATACATACACCCACATATGCCAACACATACATGCATATTAATGTATATATATATTCATGTATACGCACACACACATACTCATATATATATATATATATCCACATATTATGCATGTATCCGTATGCATAAAATACACATACTCATATATTAATTTTTTATGTAAGCATGTATCCACATAAACAATTAATTCATATAACCAATACCTTGGGTAATAATCAGGACCCGGTTATCACATTAGGTGATTTGAAGCAAATCATTATTTTTAAATCTTGAAAAGGATGAGTGAGTTAAAGAATTATTTCATTTGGCGGCGTTAAGCAAACCAAAGGGTGACTTGGTTTCAGTCAAGTATGTTTTAGGGACTTTATTCAACTTGTGAACTTTTGATAGTGGCTTACTAGTCCTTTTTCGGTCGCAAGTATAAAAATATTGGTAAACGCCTTATTTGGCTTTGTGGAGATTTTGGAAATACAAACCCTATGATTTTGGGCCTTTTGCCACCATACTTCAATAAAGTATTGATTTTGGACCTATTCATCTTATAGTTGCAATGTGTTTGATAAGTGTTGAAAAATATGCCTTCTTGGCTTATTTGGTTTACATTGGATTTATTACAATAGTCAAGTGTTTTACGAGGCCTTTTGGCTTGATTTTAACTCAAAAGATATTTTTGGACATTTGTCCAGTTTTGATAGCTCAATATGGAGATCTGGACATATGATGGTTTTATTGCATAATTGTTGATTATTACGTGTCTTGAGCGTGTTAGTCATTCTATCGGTGCCATGCAAAGTTTAGACTGCGATGCATTGAATTTATAGGCATGTGAGGTATTGATATTTGAGGAGTCTTGATGTCTTTGTTTTGAGACCAATGTCGTGTAGGCATCATGGTAGTCGATATTGCAGAGAGAAACATGTTTGAGTTGGACTCTGTGACCATGGGTATTGCGAAGGCGCTCTCTTGTTGAGTTGGACTCCRAGACTCTASGTATTACGGTGATGAACTYGCTTGAWGTTWGGCACCAGGAMCCATGTGTAGAGGTTGTGGCCTGGTAGAGTTGACACTAAGTCATGATGAACTCGTGTGGAATCGGGATAAGGACCATTGGACCACTTTACAAGAAATCCATGTGTCRGAGAGACAGGTGAGTCATGAGTTGGATCAGACCATGGCTAAACTTGTAGTAGAGATGTCGAGTGCCAGGAAAGGGCCAAGAGATAGTTGCATGCAATATTGGACRTGATTCTTAGTAAATTAGTTATGCCACCCTTCCCCCTACCCTTTAGGTCCTTTTATATTGATTTATTGATKTCAGTTACAACATACAATAATCTAAATAAATCCAGATGCTAAAAAATAACAGCCTAACATGACATTTTGTTTATTGGTTTGTTCAATAACAATCAAAACTGTCATTACTAGCATAAAATAAATTATACTTTTCAATAATAGATTTTTTCCAATTTCAGATAYATTATACAAATTCTATAAATTTGAAAATATATTGGCATCCGAATCATTAATAAATTTAAATTAAATATCCAATTAAAATAAATGAAATCAACCCTTTACGAAACAAATGTCAACTACACATAAATGACACACAATAGTAACATTGTTATAAAAAAATCCCAATAATATCAAACCACCATGAACATATAATGCTTAACAATAACCGGTGATTTCTAAAAATCTCATGAACCTCGCATGGTGGGGGCAATTGTGGGAGTCGTGACCGATACACTATCCACACTTTGCACATTTTGCTTCATCCTTTTGCTTTTCAATTGATCTTCTCAGACGCACTTGCCAACCTTTTACCAGTACCAAAACCCTTGTTTCTGATCATCAGGAACCAAATCACCAATATACTCTTTTATTGCATCCACATTCTATTGGGTGGGTCATTGTAGGGGATTTCTTTTTCAATATCAGCCTTGAATTATCGAGAATCTCATCCAATTTAGATTTGTAGTTACGAGCACGACTTACAATATCGTCGACTTCCGAATAAACATTAATTATATATTTCTCTTTCTTCRCATCAACCATCCCATATTTAGCACGGGCATATTGCATCTGAATCGTAACTAACTAATGGGTCTAACAATGAAATATATATCTAGGTGGAATGCAATCAACTTCATCGTTAATCAACACCTTCAATGCATGACAACATAAGAACTCGTTCCAAAAGAAGAAATTGCACTCGAATTCGACTGTATTGTCAGTGTAATTGCGAGTCACCCGCATTAAAAAGGTTAATAATTACAAATATAGAACATAAAAAATAACTTTGTAAACTATTGAAAAATAAATGAACCATACAATATACTTCACTTCGRCAATAGATAACTTGTTCTTATGACTTATTATGAACGTCTTCAGTTCACCATATTATTCAACCATCTCCACTGCACCTTTTGGACCTCGAAAAAAATGGTTCCAATATATATCTTTTAAGCATGAATTTCTATATGCAATAACCAACTGGGGATAAGTAGTCCTCGTTACCGTTTCAAAGACAGATTGGTTGTATCTTTGCTTCTCAATAGCATTATCATAATTATTAAGGAACCATACCTGATCAAGTCAAAACGATTCATATATGTCAGTATACAAATTCGAACTCTTCGATCTTGATGTCGTTTTCATAAGGACAGGCATTGGGGTTTCCTTATAAAAACCAGGAATCCATGACGATCAAACGTCATATATCTCGGTGAACCACCCACCAGATTATTTTCCTCAATTATGTGATGGCACTAGGCCTCGAATTCATCTAGACCGATATGGATACTCCATATAAGTTTGTTTATAACCCTACTAAACTCAAGATTCTGGTTCAACACAACATAACCTGAAAACAAGTCATGAACAAATCCACATATCAACAAATATATATGAAATAAAAATATACAAAAATACCTTAGAAGACACTTTTTTGATAATGTGTCACATACAAAGACGGTGTTTCCATTCCGTAAACACCAATGGAACAACTTTCTTCATAGCTTAACATTGATCTGTAATCACGAAGATGGGTTGTTTCTCATGACATTCAAGAAGGCTCCCAGTACCCAAGTGAAGTTCTCAATTGTCTCCCAACTTATCAAAACAGAACCAACAAGTACAGATGATTTGTGATTGTCAACAACCAAGAAGGGAACAAAAATCATCACATGCCTACAACAAATAACAGCCTTTACTAAATAAAAAAGAATTGATAAAAAAACATAAAAAAAAGTCGATGAAAATTCATACTTACTTATTGGTTCGAAGAGGATCTTCAACGAAATAACATCACCAAACTCTTTTTGGTTAAGTCTAGCAACTTTGTCAGCCCAAAAAATCGTATTCAGCTCCCGTCCATTACATTTATACTCGAAAAAGTAGTCGGGCACAATATCCCTTCCATTCGATAGTATATTTATCAACATCAATGCATCCTTATTATCAAAAAATCCAACAACATCCCTCTTGAAGTTTTGATAAACTTGTTACTGAAGCTATTTAATCCGTGCTTATAATCAGTATATTGCTTTTTTCTGTTCTTGTAGAAAATCGATGATAATTAGCATTTTCCACAAACTCTTATATCTCACAACTAGGCCTATCCTCGGTCAAATGGATTTTAATACATGCATCGCATCTTGAATGTTGACATTGGAATTCCATATGGCCTATCATCTGGACAAAGATCAAGTGAATCAAAATTTCTTTTTTTAGGATACCCTCTTTACTACATACAAACCATCTGGTCTGAATTTCTCCATACTTGTTTATATTATTAGTGTTTAATCGAACATCAAAACCAGTCTTGCCCGCCTACTACCTATACATTGTTTATGCTTCTTTTATAGGGATAAACTTTACGTTCATCTTCGGTTTGAGTTCATCAACAACATTAGGGACAAAATACTTTGTTCAAATAGAACACTCCACAAGATCATAACCTATTTCATTATCTGACAAAAAATTTGTCACCACCTACATTCATGAATTTTTCAATAACACTTACAAATAAAACACTCGCGGTTGATATAAATCATCTATTTATATACTTAATGTGCTTATTTAAAAAACTAGAACACATATGCAGTTCATATAAATCATATGTTTATATTCTTACTGACACATCTGTTTGGTTATGGACACATATGTTCATATATGAACATGTGGTTCAAATGTTTGCTTATGAACACATAATGGCATTCCATGAATAACCTGTTCACAAATAAACAGTTGGCTCATTTTTTTCCAAAACAATTCACTATAAAAACACATGAGTACACATGAGCTCACATGCATTGTATTCCTAAAAAACATGAGTTATTGGTCCCTGGAGGGTCTACAAGATATGTATAACAGTTTGTAGAAGGGGGGATGAATACAAACACAATATTTTCAAATTTAAAATGTATATTGATAAGAGAAAATCAATACAAATTTTACAAGACTGTTTGCGGAAAAATAAGGTAAGAAAACCTATCTAAACAATCATTGGTTACACACATAATCTTAGCAAATAAGAAAAGATATGTTGTAGAGAAAAGTTCTTTTACTTAAGCTTCAAGAATGCTCAAAGTAAGAATTAGGTTAAGAGAGTGTGTTACGCACGCACTCTGCATGGAGAAGAAATACTTCTATTTATACCCATTGCATTAAATGCACATTAAATGCAATATGGTAGGGTTAGAGTGTGTGTCAAGCCTTAAGAGGAAGGCTTGTCCTTTGCTATAGTGAATAGTACAAAAAGCCTATTCATGAGCAGACATTCTTACCTAAAGTTGGTGGGTAATAGAGTCAACTAGTCGGCTCCGTACCGTACTAACATTTAGAAAGGGTATGGGTTTGTCCTTTGTGTGTATAAGAACAAGACAACAACAATCATGCATAACAAGCGTCCTTTGATCGCTGAATGCTGGAATAACCTGGAGGTCTCTTCAACATTCGCGGAGGCTTGAGCAGTCTTCACACATATATAGACATGCTTGTAATCCCTGAGTACCGCTTCAGATCACGTACTCGCTAGTCTCTAATCTTCAGTTTCAGTCTTCGACATTGGCTGAAGATTCTTTGTGTGAGTGTTGTCTTCTTGAAGTATCGTTGTCGCTGATTGAATTACAATACAAGTTCTTCAGGGATCATTGAACAGGCTCAGTGAAGATCGCTGGAATTGAAAAGACAGGAACATAAATACTTCGTATAAGTGAAAAGGGATTATCATCAAATCACTGAGAGAAAGGATCAACAATCTCTTCCTATTTCATGATAACAAGACAACATAAAGAAAGTTGTGATAATCAAATAACAGTAAGGAAAAGTTACATATAAAGTACATGTCCCTTTTTACTATTTTGGGATCTTTTTCTGTGATTCAGTCTTTGCTTGATGATTTTCCTTAAGTCATATTTAAGAGAAAATTACAAGGATGGAAACTGAAACTGAAAGCTTATTCACTAACTTATTGATTGTCAGTGAATGTAAAAAGTAACTTTGGAACTCATAGACTTGTGTCCCTATTACTTTTTTCAGGGATCTTTTTCAGTGAAATACAAGAAATACTCATATTATAATCATTGGAAATATTACAAGTAGTTTAGTACATGTCTAATACTTACAGACTAGAAGAATAATCACTGAAAGTAGACATAGGAAATAGATTGACAAGGAAAAATAAACAATATTACAAAGAGAAACTAATCTCGAACACTTAGATCTATGTAGCTAGGTGTATCTTCACCAAGGTTCTTCCGATGTAGGCATTCTCTTTGTATCTTCAGGTCCACGACTTTTCCAGGCATGATATCATCTATCCAGACTAAGAGGTAAACCAAATGACCCATTGGACATAGATGTAGCTCTGACATTCTCTGAAATCTGACTTCACCTTCATAGTTAAGGAATATAACTCCTAACTCAAGTTTAAAATGCACAGAGTTGGGTGTATAGGGACCCTTGTCTGGCAAGTCGAGATTCAGCATAGAATTGTCTATACTCTCATGTTCCTTTAGGATTTCATCTAAGGAGAACATTGTTTCATGTTTGTTCCTTAGGAATGGTCCATCATTAGGATTAGAGAGCTTTTTCTTCTTCTTCCCACCTTTCTTCAGAGAGGGCCTGTCAGGGACTGTGACATACCTGGACATCCGTTTGATGAGATTGCTGATGATGTCTTCGGTAATCGGCTTATGTTCTGAATGGCTTGCCTGATCTCCAGCCATTCGCTGTATCCATAGTGGCTAAGGTAGGAAGGGTAATCGATGATGGCATCGAGATTGTCCCTAGTGATGAGCATTGAGACCAGTGTTCCACCGTCTTTTGAATGTCCGCTGATGCTGATGTTGATGCTGATAATCGGGCGGGGACTGACTCTCTTCTTCAGCTTTGCTTCGCTCCAGCGCTTGTCCTTTTCGACCAGCTTCAAGTTCTTCTCATGCTCAGCTTCTATAATGGAAAGAAGTTTAGCCTAGGCTTGGACAGCGTTCACCTTCTTCTTGGACTTTCTCTTGGGAAGAATCTTCTCAGCTAGTGACTTGGCCAGCTTTAAGCTGTCTTCAGTCTGCTTCCTCTAAAGCTCTAGCTCTTCTTCAGCCCTTAATGCCTCGAGTCTTTCAACTTCTGAAAGGAAGTCAAACTCACCACCACTAGAGGTATGAAAAAGGATTTCTACTCTAGTCTGGTCGAGTGACTCATTTAACTGAGCCATCTACTGGTCGGTGGGAGCACTGGAGGCAGGGTTTTCAGGGACCCACTCCAGTCGACCGCAGGTAGTTGATGGAATTTGAAGTTAATAAAGTGAAGTGACTACTACCTAAGAGGTAGAGTCTTCAAACAAGGGTTGAGGGATATTAAACAATACCTTTAGATTCCCTTCTTCAGCGACCACTTTTCCTTTTGACTTGTGGCCCTGGTTCATTGATGGAGCAGACTCTTCTTCCCTTTGCTCCCCCTGGGATGCAGAATCCCTGAGAGTGACTCCCTTGGTGGCGGTTGTTGGCTTTTRATACTTGATGGTGAAGTCATCTTCATCATCATCGTCATCATCACCATCTAGGTCACTTTCGGGGTCTGGGATAACAGGTTCGTCATCTTTATCTTCATCGTCTTTGTCATCATCATCATCACCAGCAATGGGTACAGCGGTGATGGGAAGATCATCCCTTAGGATGGCATCAACCGCCTCAGCTGAAACAGCTTTGATGGTCGAGATTACAAGAGTAGCAACAACTTCAGCTCTAGGAGCTTCAGCTGCAGGGAATGCTGGAGCAGCAGTAGCATCAGATGGTTCAGCAGCATTGGACCTCATCTCCCCCTCTCTGGCTATGACTTGAGAGTATAAGCCAGAGAGTTGGTCTACACGCTGATGCTGGAGAACCATCATTTCCTCTAGCCTTGACAGAGCACTGGCTAGAGTTGTCGTTGTACACGCGTCTCATTGAGCTGAGCATGATCATCAACAGAGAAGGAAGGTGGGATCACTGGAGCTGGTTGACGGACATCATCCAGGATCTGCTGAAGAAGTTCTGTATACTGATGAGAGAGAGCTTGAGTATCATCAGCCCTGCTGGAGAGAATGACAATGGCTTCAGGGTTGGCTCGAACAGCTTCCTGGAGAGTCAAGAGATGACTCTGTACTTCTTGAACATCTGCTTTGAGAGCTTAGAGGTGCGCATCAAGTTCAGCCTTGTGTGGCATCTCTTGGTGAGCTTCAGCCATCTTGCAGTAAATGAAATCGACGGCTGGGAGAAGGAACTTGACATCCGACGCCATATCGTAATCCTCGTCTTCTTTGCCGTCAATGGCGTCATCCTCCCCATCCTCTTCCTTCTCTTCCCCATCTTCTTCTTTCTCTTCTACAACTATAGACTGGGACATAGAAGAAGGACCAGCAAGAGATGAAGGGTGAGCAACAAGAGGCTCAGGGTTAGAAGAAATGAAAGGGTAGGAAGATGGAATACCTGAAGGGCCATCAATAATATCCAAAGGATTGTCACTGACGTGAGCAAAGATATTCTCAAGAGGATGGACATCTGTATGTTAAGGAGCATCAAGAGGAGCAACATCAAGTCCAGTGGTGTTTTTCAGTATCAGGGAGGACAGTCGCTGATACGTCATCAACACGTGAAGACCAAGGAAGGAGGAGAAGAGAAAATGGTTGAAAAGAGACGTGAGTGTTTAACAGTGGTGGCGCTGATATCCACACCTTTAGTGATTTGGGTCACTAAGGCGGTTGGGGTAGATGCCACTGATATGACAGTGATTGGAGGAATCACTGAAGAGCTAGGAGGGTTAGCTAAAAGTGCCTCGGGGTTAAGGCTGGTTTCAATAGCTGAAACCTGTCGAGAGGTTTCAGCCAGAGACGTGGCTATCCCTTTTTTAGCCTTCTTGGCTCTCTGAGGAGACCCAAGAGTTGGTTGAGAAGGTCACTTGGAGGAGGTTTTGGTGGCTGGGTTAGTCGTTGGGGGGTTTACCCTTGTCCTGGCCACCTGAGAAGAAGAGGTAGTGAGAGACACTATAAAAGAGAGTGCCACATCACTGTCCTTCAGCTTATGATCCAGAATCCTGGATCCAAGCTTGGAAACCTAAAGGTTACCTTCCGTGGAGTATTTATCTCCAAAGATCTTAGCGAAGACCATCGAAAGGAACCTGGTGTAAGGCACCACCTTTTCTCGCTGACGCTTGTTCAGCTTTTGCACCAGGTCATCAAAAATGATCGCGACATAATTTATACTGCGACGCTAAATCGCAGAAATGCCAATCGTCAAGGCGATCCTAGAGGCCTAGTCCTGCCCTCCACTCTTTCTACCCATAGACTGGATGAAGTGAGAGAACAGGTATTGCCAGATATGTGACAGCCTGTTCTTCTCAAACTTTGATAAGGACTTCATGGGAGCATTTGAGTCCTTTTTCATTAGCCATTGATCGCCAATGGCATCAAGACACTCGATGATCTCAGACATTGTGGGTTCACTGTCGATGGGGCCTTTGGGAAGGCAAAGAGCCGTCCTCATCGTGTTCATGCCAAAGTTCACTTCCATGCGATTGAAGGTGAAGTTGATCTATTCAACTTGGCGTCCATGCCTGTCTTCGACATCCAGCACCTCAGCAGTGAACTAGAACTGCTGTAGAAATTCCTTAACCATGATGGATTCATGGTTAAGAGCAAAATCAACCGACGACTATTTGAGGAAGTCAGCTGCCTCTTGATAATCCACCTTGGAAAAAAGGATGTCGAACAAGGCCATGTGGTTGTTGGCCTTGAAGGACACCTCATCGAGAGAGAAACTAACGTTCTTGGCAGCCATCTGTTTTTAGTAAGAATAAGATAAAACAGATTGTTAGTAAAACCAAGATTTGTTATGGAGAAGAATATAGTTAAGTTTTTGAATCAATAAAAACTTATTTTGAAAAATCCTTAAAGAAGGATTAGGGTTTTTCAAGTAGAATGTGTTTACAGAAATATGATTATAACCAAGTAAGAGTTRGTTAAATAATCAWCGTTGTTTAATATTTCAAGAGAAYAAGTTTCTTAAAAAGATTAAACATATTTCTTAGAAGAATTTAAGAGAAGAAGTATTGAYCTTAAGAGATTAGAGAATAAGGTYGAGAAGTTCTTGAGAAGTTGAGAGAGATTTCTTGCTTTGGAAATTTTGACAGAGTTTCGTCTTTTAAATTTTGAAAGCGTAAAGAGAAAAGTGGAGGAGAGGTCTCATATTTATAGGTAGGAGGAGAGAGAATAATATGAGAGAGAAAAGACGACGGTTGAGGAAAGAGGCCATGATGAAAAATGGCACGTTCTCATCCATGATTGAATGGCATTAAATGAGATAGCGTATGACATTAACTTTTTGCGCGTCTCAAAGCATTGCGCATAGTAAATAGAGAATGTCGTCATTAATACAGTTCATTAACTATTTTCTTTTAAAAACGAAAGGTTTTTAAGAAAACGAAGAGTCATGTAGTGTTTAACTGAACACTGAAACGACCTTTTAAAACATTTTTATCAATGAAGTTAGAATTTTGCAGTGATAGTTTTAAGGCATCAGTGTCAGTGATAAGAGAATCACTGAACCTAGCATTTAAGAAACTACATTTGAAATTCAGTGATCATTTTTTATTTTTAAGAGATAGTAAGTATAAATATATACTTATATATGGTAAGTGATATAGGAATCACTGAAACCAACATTTAAAACATTTTAGTCATTGAAGAGGAAAAGCTTCAGTGAAGGTTTTAAGTTTTGAAAAAAGAGAAGAGTAATCATACCTTAGAGAGAATAGATATATTTACTCATGAGTTCAGTGTCAGAGATAGAGCAATGAATCATTTCACTTACTAAGTGATGTTAATAGCTGAAGATTATACTTCAGTGTTTAGCATCCCCAGTTCGCTGATCAAGATGTTGAATCTTGTCTCATCAAGAGGCTTGGTGAAAAGGTCAGTAAGCTGGTACTCAGTTGGAACGAAGTGAAGTTTAATATCACCATTCATAACATGATCTCTGATAAAATGGTATCGAATCTCAATATGTTTGGTCTTGGAGTGAAGTACAAGATTGTTTGCAATTGCGATAGCACTCCTGCTGTCGCAATAGATAGAAAACTTTGAAAACTAAAGATCATAGTCCATTAGCTGGTTTTTCATCAAAAGAATTTGGGCACAGCAACTACCAGCGGTTACATATTCAGCTTCAGCTGTTGATGTGGATACTGAGTTTTGCTTTTTGCTTGTCCAGCTAACCAACTTTCCACCTAGAAGCTAACAACCTCCAATGGTGTTTTTCCTATCAATTTTGCAACCTAAAAAATCACTATCCGAATAACCGATTTGGTCAAAACCTGAACCTTTAGGGTACCAAAGACCCATGTTAGGAGTTCCTTTAAGATATCTGAAGATGTGTTTGACAGCAATCAGATGGGATTCCTTTTATTTAGTTTGATATCTTACACATAAGCATGTAGAGTACATGATATCTTGTGGACTAGTTGTTAGATACAACGAGGAGCCGATCATTTCTCTATAAACAGTAACGTTTACAGGCTTTCCATTTGGATCCTTGTTGAGAGAGACTGGAGGAGCCATTGGAGTCTTCATAGATGAACTGTTTGATAAATCAAACTTCTTCAGTATGTCAAGAACATACTTACTTTGATTGATAAAGATACCTTTATCTGATTGTTTGATTTGGAGACCTAAAAAGAAGGTTAGTTCTCCCATCATGCTCATTTGATATTCTTTCTTCATGCGATCAGCAAACCGAAAACACAAAGAGGGATTAGTGGAACCAAATATAATATCATCGACATAAATTTGGACTAGAATGATGTGACGCTTAACTTTCCTAAGAAATAAGGTTTGGTCAATCTTTCCACGAACGAATTTCTCAGAGATGAGAAATGAGGAAAGGGTATCATACTAGGCATGAGGAGCCTGTTTTAACCCATAAAGAGCTTTATCTAACCTATAGACATGGTTTGGATACTTAGGGTCAAGAAACCCTAGAGGTTGTTCAACATAAACTTCCTCTTGAAGTTTCCCATTTAGGAAAACGCTCTTTACATCCATGTGGTAGACTTTAAAGTCTCTATGGCCAGCAAAGGCTAGAAAGAGTCGAATTGCTTCGAGTCTAGCCACTGGTGCGAAGGTTTCATCATACAGAGAGACAGATATTACCTAGACCACGACGAGTCTTGATACCTGCATTTGGATCACCAAGAATTTGATGAATTGGATGGTCTTTAGTCCATCACTGAGCCGGTAGAGGAATTTCATCTGAGTAGGTAAGTTCAGGAACAAAATATTAGGCTCCAACTGTAGTTTCTTCAGCAATTGGGACAATCGCTAAAGGAGCCTCAGATTCAGCAACTGAAACAGGTTCAGATACTGAAGGCATCTCATTCACTGATTGACCAGTGTTTGAAGTAGAGGGAGGAATACAGCTAATGGGCATGGCAACGATCTCTGAAGAAGATACGTTGGAGTGATTAGTTGTAATTGGAATGATAGGTGGATCATCTTTAGCTTCAGGGGATTCAGTGTTGAGAAGAGCACTGTATGAAGTTTCAGGTTGTCCATAGTGAGAGAACACCCATTTTTCTAATTCATCCTCATCATTTAAGATGGGTCTTGAATTAGCTGATTGGGATTCGTCAAAGCTGACATGGATAGATTCTTCTATCGTCTGTCTTCTTTTGTTGAATACTCTGAAGGCTTTGGATACTAAAGAATATCCAAGAAAGATTCCTTCATCAGCTTTGGGATCGAACTTTCCAAGTTCATCGTGATTGTTGAGAATGTAACAAGTACAACCAAATATATGAAGAAAACTTATAGAAGGCTTTCTTCCATGAAAAAGTTCATAGGTTGTCTTCTTGAATCTTTTTATCATCAGCGATCGATTTTGAGTGAAATCGAGCAGCCTCATTGATTGTTCGATTTCTCCTTTCAGCAACCCCATTTTCCTGAGGAGTCCTCACTGAAGAAAAGTTGTGAGAGATTCCCTTGTTCTCAAAGAAGTTATCCACAGTACTTGTTTTTGAATTCAGTACCATGGTCACTTCTAATAAATTGTACCTTGATGTTATTAAGTACTTCTATTTTCTTGATGAACGAAATGATTTCTTCAGGTGCTTCATCTTTGGATCTGAGAAAGAAGACCCAAGTGTACCTGGCATACTCATCAACTATGACGAGCGTAAACTTCTTTCCAGCTATGGATTGCATGTTGACTGGACCAAAGAGATCCATGTGCAGTAACTGACGAGGCACAGTCACTGAAGAGATTTGCTTAGACTTAAAGCTAGTTCTTGTATGTTTTTCTTTTCACATGCTGAGCAAAGAGATTCCTTTACAAAGGAGTGTTGAGGAAGACCGGTGACAAGATCATTTCTTGACTGCTCGCTGAGAGTCTTGAAGTTGAGATGAGAAAGTTGTTTGTACCATAGCCAGTTAATGTCTGACGAGGCTTTGGAGAAGAAGCAGTTGTTCTCTGTGGAAGAGGAATTCATATTGATGATATATACATTCTCTAGATGAGAACCGGTTAGGGCAACCTTATCATCTGTGTTAAGGACGTGACATGAATTCTTCGAGAATTTTAGTGTGTAGTCTTTATCACACAATTGACTAATGCTTAGAAGATTGTGCTTCAGTCCTTCAACATATGCACCTTGCTTGAATGTTGTTGCACCATTGGTTAATATACCAAAACCTTTAGTATATCCTTTTCCGTTTCCTCCGAAGGTCACGGAAGGTCCTCTTTCTTCCTTGTAATGAGTTAGCAGGGATTTGTCTCTAGTCATATGTCTTGAGCATCCACTATCGAGATACAATATACCTTTAACATCCTGCACAAGGAAACAATTTAAGAATGCTACTGGTACCTAGCTATTGGGGTCCAACATTGTTAGAGGCATCATCCACTAGTGCTGAGGAATCAGCATCAACAGATGGCATCACTAAACCTGAAGAGGTTTGAGTGGAAAGAGGAACAACCTCTGACACTACTAAAGTAGTTTCAGTGGAAGTCTTCACTGAGCCTGAAGAGGAGGCTTCAGTGGTAGGAACTACAACGTTTGATGCTAAAGACTTGTCAGCAGGAGTTGTCTTCGCTGAGCCTGAAGAAGAGGCTCTAGCGGTTTGCTTCACTTTCGTTGCTTTTGCAACCTTAATGAAGAATTTCTTCTTGGTTGATTTCTCAGCCTTGGCTACTTTCTTGCCCCTTAGCTGGTGAACCAGCCTTGGTGGCAGAAGGACACTTGCTGGCAGTATGTGTATTTTCACCATAGTATTTGCACTTCCTAAAGCTGAAGGTTGCTTTAGGGCCAGAAAGTATCAGATTAAAAGAGGGACCAGCTCCAAGGACCAGCTCCAAGGATTCCCTTCTCATTGGTTCTTGGAGGAACCTTTGAGGCTTTGGATTCCTTAGGTGAAAAGTTCACCTTGAGCTGAGACTTGGATTTCTGAGAGGATTCAGATTTCCTAGTCCCCGAGGAAGAAGCTTTACAAGCTGAAGGAATAGACCTTGATCTATTTGACTTGTTAGACTTCTTAGGAAGAGGTGCAGTGACAATGGATTTAACTTTGTCTTTGCAGCCTAAAATCGAAGGAGTTCCTTCAAGATGACTCTCAGAAAAAGAAGACTGAGAGGAAGAGGTGTCAGGAATGGAAAAGAAGAAGGTGCCAAACTTAAGCATGGACCTGTCAGTGACACGTTCTTYCTGATCATAGGAGAATCCTAGACCAATCGTTATCTTGGCGTGGATCTGAGCGTTGATGATCTCAGAGGCTTTGAGAGAAGCTTTACACCATCCTTCAATGGTAGCCTTCTCAGCCTTGAGTTCAACAATTGCTCGCTCACGCTCAACGATAGCCTTTTCGTGTTCAACGGTGATGGCTTGGTTTACAATGACCTGATCCTTTAGATTTTCCTCAACATAGGTCAGCTCTTTGATCTTAGAACGAAAAATCTTCAACTGTTCTTGAAGATCAACGTTAAGCATTTCTACTTTAGATTTGCCATTTAGGGCATTGTATAGATCTACCATCAACGTATCTAGTGCGGATAGGCTAGAAGAAGAAGAGGAGGGTACATTCAGGATACATACCTGAGTAGTAGAAGAGGTAGATGGCTCAGAAGAAGTAGATGCTTCTGAAGACTTTTCATTAGCATCCTTGGCCATCAGGCAAAGATAGGTTGTATCTTCCTCATCAGAAGATGATTCATCGGATGAATCAGCCCAATCATACTCTTTAGTGACAAGACCCTTGGCCTTTCGCTGGTTGTTCTTCACCTTCCTGTACTTCTTCTTCAGTTTCAAGTATTTGTCATCCTTTGATCTAAAGGAGGATGGGGTTTTGGAAGATGACATCACAACTTTTTTCGATCTGCATTCACCTTTAAATGTCCAGTGCGGTGACAATTATAGCAGACAGCTGAAGCCTTGTCTATTCTTTCAGACTTTGGCTTTTCCTTGATGGTCAACTGAGGAGATCTGCGATAGTTGCTTTTGCTGGAGAATCTTCTAAAAGATTTAGTCAAAAGTGCCAGAGATTCATCAAAATCTGCTAGATCAGATTCTGGAATATCCTTAGAGTTAGAAGAGTTTAACTCTATAATAACAACAAGAGGAAGAGAAAAAGTAAAAGAAATAGAAGAGGTTTCAGCTGAAGTAGCTTCTGAGATCAAAGCTAACGGAGAGCTTTTCATTTCTCTAGAATCTTTGACTAGATTTCTTTTCAGCTGACGAGATTGCTCATGATTAAGCAGAATGCCGTAAAGAGTAGAGAGAGAAAGAGAGGACATGTCATTGGACATCTTAAGACACATGAAAAAGGTGTCCCAAGACTTAGGAAGACATTCCAGAAACTTAGTTAAAGTTCAGAGTTGGAATATTTCCTGCCTACAGCCCTTAGATCAATAAGAAGACAATTAAAACGTTGATGTACTTCAAACAGCGTTTCCGTCTTTCCACAGAGAAAGTTTCCGTACTGCCTTACTGAATTGATCTTTCTAGTTTCTGGAACCTGAGTGGTTCCTTCATATTGAACACAAAGTGTGTCCCACATGGATTTAGAAGTCTTGAGCTTCATCACAGAGTGATAAATCTCGTCAGGAAGAGACATAGCTATTATAGACCTAGTGCGAGTGTCTATAGCTATTTTTTTCTTGTCTTCATCACTCCACTAATGAGGGAGTTTTGGAATATGTCGTTCAGGAATCGTGGCAGTCGTAGCTGTCGCTGGAACAGCCGGAGAAATAATAAATGGTATATATGATCCATTTTCTATATAGTGTCGAATTTCAAGATCCACACCTTCCAGAAAGAGGGACATCCGGTTCTTCCATAGACTAAAGTCGTCACGAACGAATCGGGGAGGTTTGGCAAGAGAGTCATTGTCTTGAATTTGTGTATTTGTGTTTTGCAAAGCCATTTAAAAGCAGTAAAGTTATCTAGAGAATAAGATAAAATAATGCAGAAAAACAACCAAACAACTTAGAGAAGATAGAACACTACTCTGACACCACTTGTTGGTCCCTTGAGGGTCTACAAGATTGTATAACAGTTTGTAAAAGGAGGGGATGAATACAAATACAATATTTTCAAATTTAAAATGTATATTGATAAGAGAAGATCAACACAAATTTTACAAGACTATTTGCGGAAATATAAGGTAAAAAAAAAACCTATCTAAACAATCTTTGGTTACACACAGAATCTTAGCAAATAAGAAAAGATATGCTGTAGAGAAAAGTTCTTTTACTTAAGCTTCAAGAATGCTCAAAGTAAAAATTAGGTTAAGAGAGTGTGTTGCACGCGCACTCTGCATGGAGAAGAAACACTTCTATTTATACCTATTGCATTAAATGCACATTAAATGCAATATGGTAGGGTTATAGTGCTTGTCAAGCCTTAAGAGGAAGGCTTGTCCTTTGCTACAGTGAATAGTACAAAAAGTCTATTCATGAGCAGACATCCTTACCTAAAGTTGGTGGGTAATTGAGTCCACTAGTTGGCTCGTACCGTACTAACATTTAGAAAGGGTATGGGTTTGTCCTTTGTCTGCATAAGGACAAGACAACAACAATCGTGCATGGCAAGCTTTTTTTGATTGCTGAATTCTGGAATAACCTGGAGGTCTTTTCAACATTCGCTGAGGCTTGAGCAATCTTCACACATATGTAGACAGACTTGTAATCACTGAGTATTGCTTTAGATCACGTACTCGCCAGTCTCTAATCTTCAGTTTCAGTCTTTGACATTGGCTGAAGGTTCTTTGGTGTGAGTGTTGTCTTCTTGAAGTATCGATGTCGCTGATTGAATTACAATACAAGTTCTTCAGCGATCACTGAACAGGCTCAGTGAAGATCGCTGGAACTGAAAAGACAGAAACATAAATACTTCGTATAAGTAAAAAGGGATTATCATCAAATCACTGAGAGAGAGGAACAACATGGGTTCACTGTGAAAATGTGTTTCATTTTATCACTTGTGAAGATGTGATTACCTGTTTTGCACATATTGAATACTCAAAGCTCATAATTTATTAACATCACAATACTATGAAGTTAATGTGCAAAACTATGAGCGTTATCATTTCATGAATGAGCATATTACAGGCACAGTTGCATCGACTAATAAGTCTTCATAGTATGAATCTAAGCATAGAAAAGTTATTTCTTACATAACATAAAAAAGTGAAACCATAATCCAATGTTACCAATACAAGCCTTATTATTAGATCGCTGAGTTTCTGATCTACATGACTGACTGCCTCTATTACAAAAATAAAATCTTCATGGTTAATGTCCTGGATGCAATATCTTCAACCATACTTGTTGATCTCATTGATGAATAGTGATCTACCACATATCCTCTCCCATATCATTCAAAAACCCATAAACGATGAATTCATTTGAAGCATGCTATTAACTGTTGTTGTGTTCATGTTGATTATCCATTTTTCTTAGTCTATGAACTAAATCTCTAAGGAACTTGAAAAAATGATATCATTAACATGCCTAAAATATGGAACCAGGACTACATTGTAAAWGCCAATTAAAGTCATTAAAAGAAAGACAAACAAAAAGTTACAAAATTACCCTCAATATTAACTACATCGTGTGATGTGAACCATGACAATAGATGGTTTCTCATTGGTCAGTTTGTAGAATTAACATCTTTTGTTTAGTTAACAAAAGATCCTCTCTCTATATATAAGGATATCAAAATAAATTAGATAAAATATTGTTTTATGATTTGATTTGTTTAAATTAAAAAAATTTATTTGTTAAATATGAATTGATTTTATTGTTTTAGTGTTTTTCCTATTTGGATATGAAACTTGGTTGAAGTTTATACAAATATTTCTTCAATTTTAAGTTACCAAGATAATATCATGTATCGATCTTCCTTTGGTCAAAATCTAAATAGTTGATTTTGAGTTTTTGTTTGAAGAACAATACAAAAACTGGAAACCCTAGTTTTAGGATGATAAATTTGGAGTTCACTTGTAGATGATTTTCAATGATTAAGTTTGTTTATTATAATGGTGGAAAAGGAACAAAAAAATTAAATCGTCTTTTATATAGTTTATTATTTA
>NW_020200872.1:50348-55084 GCF_001531365.2 Cynara cardunculus var. scolymus
TATATATATATATATATATATATATGGGCTTAATCAAATAAGAACTGAGTTGTTTGTGGTAACCGTGAGATCCAATCTTAACCATACACCCTGATAATCAATTTGATTCCTAATTAATGTAATTCCTAAAATAACATATTGACATTTAATGATATAATGGAAAGAAGGGCAAGATTGTCATCTTATTTTTTAAGTTATTGAGACGGATTTGAGCGCGCGCTACAAATCCGTTAATATTCTTATTATACAATGTTCAAATCGAATCCAAATAAAGTCAAGATACGGTCTATTTTTCGAGAAGGAGTCGATTCCCCTAAACCCTAGAGTCGATCACAAGTGGAACCATATACATCGTGATTACACTTAGTATTGATGATAATATTTGTGTGGTACATCGTGATAACACTTGGTATTCCTTGTTTCCATTCAATTTGTGCTACATTTTGACAAATAGTCTAACTCTTTCCTAAGTATTTGGAAGAACAGAACTCAGCCTTAACCAACCTCAATAAAATGTGTGCAGTAGCGGGCAAGACTACACTTCAACCACAAAAGAGAAATAACATCACCAGTGCCCATTCCTTTTTAGACAATTGTGGACATTGGTACTCCAGCATAGCATGGCTCTTCGCCTGTAATGATTATCTAGTGGAACCAAATCTTAAATACCCTTCATTGATTCTTTGTAATGAAAAACCAAATATATGTGAGTGTATATAATGTCAATTCCTCATCATTCTAACAACAAGTTCTTGTAGCTCACCCAGATCACTATCATAAAGTCTCTTTTTGTTACTGTAAACAGCTGCAGGTTGAAATGAAAACCCATAATCATGTTGATGATCATCATCTCTACTTTGTAATACATGAGAACTGAAGTAATACATGAAACCACAGTTGTAATACATGAGAACTTTTTTGGTACCACAGGAAACCACAGTTGTAATACATGAGAACTGTTGTACCAACGACATATGATCATCTGTGTAACATGTTTGTGGTACCATGTGGTGTGGTACATTGTGGTATGTAACCAATTAGAACTACTTGTGCATGGTAATGTATCACATGAAACAAAACAGTTATTGGTACCACATGAAACCACATCTGTAATACATGAGAACTGTGCTACCGACTGTTGCCTGAGAAAACACAAACATTGTCAGGGTACCACAATGTACCACACCACAGGGTACCACAAACATATTACAAAGCTGAACAACTAATACAGATACAAAGTAAGTACACTAAACGTTGTGATGATAATAAATTTGGATAACACACTGTGATACAAATCAGGTTGAATACAGTACACAAAGATGGATGAGATAAAAACCTGGATTTATATCATTCTGAATGTCATTGTATAATTTTGGAATGTAAATCAATATTAATTATATATTATGAAACGCTTCTAATTTAAAAATTAAAATATAATTTTAATTTAGGAATTGACTGAAATATCCTATTAAATTTGTTTAAATGTAATAATTAATGTATTAAAATGATTGGTTGAGATTGGTTCTCACAGTTACCACAAACAACTCAGTTATCCCTTGAATGGGCCCCTATATATATATATATATATATATATGGGCCTAATCAAATGAGAACTTAATAGTTTGTGATAACCGTGAAATCTAATATGAGCCAATCGTTTAAGTTAATTAATGTTATTTCTTAAAATAAAGTAAAAGGAAAAATTAGTAATATGATATTCCCATTTTATATTTAATTAAATTATCTAATAATTCTCTCTCTTTTTCTCTCTCTATCTGTGTGTGTGTATATATATATATATATATATATGTATATGCTCAAAACAACTCTCTCTCTCCTCCCCCCCCCCCTTTGTAGACAATAGGTATCTCAGTGGGGATCAACATGTATATAATAGGTATCATAGTGGTTATCATAACGTTGGTGTTGTGAACACGTTGTAAACAATAGGTATCACCGTGAATATCAACCTTTATACACAATGGGTATCACAATATGCATACTGTATTTATCTTGGGTATTACAGTAAAAATCATCTGTATGTATTCTTTAACAGTGATGATGCTTTTTATGTATCACATTGTATATCTTGCGTTCACATTGCTCTTCAGAATAATGTTCGCTAAAGAGAGTAAAGAGGAAAGAGGAGAGATAAGATTCATAAAATATCTAAAATGCCTTTTACTAAAAATTTAAGTCAAAATTATTAATTTTCTAATTTATCATTTGATTTACGTTGAGATTCGATCTCATTGTTATCATAATATACTAAGTTCTTACTTGAATGATCCCTTATATATATTTGTGTGTGTATAAAAATATTTTTTTATAGGAAAAAGACAAAAAAGTATGCAGAAAGACTAAAGTGACCCTTGATTAACGTGAGTAAACGAATTTATTTTAAGGACGTTAGTTAGAGCGACCATAGCCAATACAAGTTTAATACCACATGACCAAATCCATAATAGACATACTATAGGGACCCTAGTCAAAAAAAAAAAACTTCAAAACATAGGGATCAAATCCACAATTCCGTCCAACATACTAAGTAGTTCATCTTGTTCCAAATAACAAGAAACAGGCCCAGGCACAATGTCCCCATAGCCCAGATTGGCCTCGGCCTAATATCCTAAGCCAATATTGATTTACACATATTTGGAGTGATCCTAGACCTGAATACCTAGGTATTGACACGACGGATTCACTATTTGATTTTCGTCGATTCATTATCTTTTAAATTTCGTTTACTAACACGGTCATGGACCATGAACGATATTATTTTATTGTTAAGTTTATTCGAAGCAAATTACGACACAACAATATTTTTTTATCTCGGTTGCCGCTAAAAGTGATAGTCTTAGGACCATCATTATACTACAGAGACTTCACCAATCTACTTGTACTCAACTTCTAGCAGCCGTTAGACTATCAATTGAGAATTAACACATAATTTTTACCTCGAATTTATGATCAAACTCGTGTAGAATTTACAGTTGCGACTACTGTTGTTGCTCATTTTCTATCTTATAATAAAGCTAATTTGGGGTTTTTTTTACTGAGAACAGTAAGGATTTGTACGGACTCCCCAATTGTCGCTTGCAAAATCAAATTCTCACTTTCGCCATATGGAAAAAGCGTTCCTACACTCGATATGTTTTGCCGGTTCACACCTTCAACATATAATTATAAGGTTAAATGTTCTTCAGTTATTAATTTGGTTACGCTCGACATATATGACCACTAATTTCACTTTTTTTCTTCTAATTCAATTGACAATATACTTAGAGTTAACATTTGAAAAAGTTTATGATATACTATATATCAATCTTTTATATAAAACAAAAATGGAACGATTTGTAAAATCATCACGAGAAATAACTATTCGATGACTTTCACTCTTGATCATCCAACTTATTAGGAAACATGTTTAGTATCATCAAACTGAATTTACCTCAATGAGATAAAACTATGCACGTAGGAGGTGTGCAATGTAAGATGATGAGGCTTCCATGAAACACCTCAAATCCACACATTGCATATAACACATATTTCATATATAGAATACATGTTTTTCCCCACATAGGTCCTTGATACAAGAGTCTATAATATAAAATACACAACCCAAAAATTTCAAAAGTACAAGTTCTTGTATCCTAGCATCTATGCTTCCAAAACAGCTAAGCATACAGAGAAGTAATTCACATAACACTCTTTCCCTTATAATCATTACCTACACACATAATTTGAAAACACGAAAATGAGGGTTAGACATGAATGTCTAGTGAGGTTCCCTTCTATGTAATGCAGGATGAGGATCACCAAAACGTTTATTTCAAATCGTTCGACATATGAAGCAAAATTAAAAACATATTGCTTCGGTCCATCGGACCTCTGGTTTCAAACAACACTTAGAAAATATTTCGACAACCAGGACCAGAGCCCCTATGGTCTCTCTTCCAGAGCTTCTGGTCGTGAGCCTCTGGTTTCAAATCCATACTTAGAAAATAATTCAACACCCAGGACCAGAGCCCCTCTGGTCTCTCTTCCAGAGCTTCTGGTCTTCACGACCAGAGCCTCTGGTTGTACTAACCAAAACTTCTCACTCATA
The DNA here is from genome assembly GCF_001531365.2 of Cynara cardunculus var. scolymus. NCBI lineage: Eukaryota > Viridiplantae > Streptophyta > Magnoliopsida > Asterales > Asteraceae > Cynara > Cynara cardunculus. Next base: position 54,457 of record NW_020200872.1, read on the forward strand.
AAAATGATCTCTAGTTAAACCTTCAATCAATAAGATAGCCTTTTTCGTAAAACAAACAATTATAAAAAGTTCATGTTCGACCAGAGCCTCTGGTTGAACTAAACAGAGCTTTTGGTTCAAAAGACATGACCAACCAGAGCCTCTCTGGTTCAACGCTTAACCAGAGCTTCTCTAGTCTGTTTTTCATAAAAAGACTAAGTATAGAGAATCTTTTGAAATAACATTTAAAAACAAAGATTTAAAGCACTAAGCTTGCTTTTCAAAGATATAAAGCTTATTTTCCAAACTCATAAATTCATAAAAGATTTTGCAAAATGAATTAGTATCAAGTATCCTCTGATTCTATTATGAGGGTCAATCAGAGCCCCTCTGGTCCTTGCAATGTATAACCAGAGCTCCTCTGTTTCCTCATAATCAATGCTTTTACCCAAAGCATTAATAGTCACGAATTATATTATCTCCAATACCATCACATCATTACCATCATTTCTACTAAAGACAACATCTCTAAATCCTCAAATCACCAAGAAATGAGAACTCCAATCTGTTGTAACTCTAATAGTTATCATGGTAAGAGTTAGGCGATGCCGAGAACGTCCCACCTTATATCCTCCCAATAATCTCCTTT
>NW_020200872.1:55799-80427 GCF_001531365.2 Cynara cardunculus var. scolymus
AATAAACACCACCTCATGTATGCTTCACACCACATGCATACATGTATAAATCATTTATGACATGTCATCTTTTCACATATATGCATGCACAATATCACGTTCACATATATAGTTCATGCATTTCTACTTAGCTATGCATATTTCACATAATCCACTTAATAAACATGTATAAATTACCTCAACCCAGGTTGTCTCAGACTTGGTTATAACATTCCAGGGTCAAGATTACCATCTGATATTTTTACCGGTCAAGAATTAGGCAGGTAAACAGCACCCTAGTTGGATTGTTACAATCAATACATGTAATCAACAATGTTTGAGACTTTTAAAGAACATTCATGTTTTGTAAAAGACTTATCATATGTGTACTTTGTAATGTTATTATTAATTATCGTCAGTAATGTCAAGTGTCTTCCATGAAAACAGTGAGTTCACTAGGCTTACCCCCAAAGGTTTAAACTTGTACAATTCACACACGTACTTAGTAGCAGCAGTAATGTTAAAGAGAATGTTTGAAGATAAAGTTAATCAGAGGTTGAAGTGCATACATAAGCATTAATAGTAGTTAAATTTTTATTTCCTTACTTTTTATGTATATTGGGGCTGAAAATTAAATGATTAATCAGTTTCGATGTTTATGGTTTCATATCTTGATCTTAGAAAGGCTTGTATATATTATATCGGTGAATCTAAAAGAAATATTTTAAAGAAACACTAATATGGAAGTGCACAATTGTTTTTAATGCTTCAGTGTACACAAACTCAAAAATACATCAATTAGCTATCATATTTGCATCATGTCTATTAGGGTGTGATTAAGTATCTAAGTAACATGATTGTGTTGTGAACTCTCTGACATAATCAATTGATTAACTATATAAGTCACGTGATTTAAAAAATTCTACAGGTAGCTTAAGAATTTGACTAACATGAGGTGTCAATCATAATACTCTTTGCCTTTAGACATAATCTCACAAGTTATATTTTATAGTCAAGTTAGATTTTGAAATTCGGCCTTAAGAGTAATGAAATTGTCAAGTGATTCAGATTTGTTGCGCATAAGGTACAAATAGCGTAATGAATTACAATCATCTATAAATAATTAAATAAATCTGATGGGGGTAAGGATCTCAAACTCAAATTTCATATACCCATTTATTAAACACCCCCCTAGTCATTTTCTTCTCAATACAAATTGATACATTTCACAAACCAAACCAAAACCCGAACTATGAATTGAGTATATTCCCACCCTGAAATAAGGTCTGAAATGATAGAATATACCTATCTCCACCCTAAAATAGAAAGTTGTTTTCATAAATTTGAAGTCATCAAGGAATTTTCACAAACTTCGATATAAACAATATGCACTACAGCTAAAATGTTTATGCCACCACTTCGAGAGAATCTTATTTCCTAGCTTTCTCATAGTTCTATGGGAACTTTCACAAACTTTCTAATTCACAAACAATCGAGATTATGATAATATCTATAATTAGTTTATCCTTTTAAAACACGAGAACCAACAATGTTGAAATTGTTAGATATAATTAGTGTTTAAAATTAAAACTCTAAATCACTCAATTTTGATATAAAAATCGAATTCCGAGTAGTAATGGGTACATACAAAGCATCACACATGTGTAATAAATGCATCATTAATTCTAACCTTAACGAAAGAGTCTAATGAATCCACGTCAATCTCATTTATCTCCCCCATCTTAATGGTCCAAGGATTTCTTTTCGGTTTTTACTTTATGAAGAATCCAACAGTGAACCACGACCATGAATAATGAAGTATACATTAATTAATCCAACAAGTATTAGAACGTACAAAAATGAAAAATGACTCCCTCATTGTAGTACAGTTATTATTCCATGAAATTTGCCTAAATGGATAGTAGCATATTACATGTGTTACAATCCTCCATCATTGTGGTCCACGGAATAATAAGCTTGGTTGTGATGCATGTCGGAGTACGATTGAATCCTTATGTTTGTTTCATTTTTGGATTTACATGCATAACTTTCTACATGTACATATATTTTTGCTTATGATGCCCTTCACAAAAGTGTTGGACCAAACTTTGTTTTTCGACATCAATTAATATGATGTAGGTTCTTTATAAAGTAGGTTGTCTATCGATATCATCCATTTGGTCATGTGGCTTTGTGAATTCAATTTTTATAAGGGCATTTTGTCTTCTCTTTCTTTCTCGTTCCTTTATAATAACAAGAAGGATTGGAGATGTGACTTAATAACGTTGGCCAAAAACCGAATTATAATAACTTTGTAATATATTTTAATTTTTTTATAAAATTAATATATTTATCATATTGTATTAAAATAGAACCTACTTTATAATACAACATTTTGGGGAATACTTTGTGGTTGAGTTTTCTTAAGAAATGTGTTTTTGAGTTAATTAATGGGACATACAAATTATGATTTTGTAGAAAAAAGGAAAGTATTATAACTTTCTACACAAATTCTTGAAAAAGTTATTATTTTTGGTTTGAAATGTTTTGCAGTATGCACAAATTAAACTAGAACAAAAGTATTGGATTAACTAAATTAAGAATGAAATAAATGATGTTTTATTTTGATTTAATTTATTTTTATATATATCGAATTTACTTTTATATATGGAATTGTTTCTAATAGTTATATATCTTGTAATATTACTTTCATACTGTAAATTTTTTATGCTAGTTGATTGTATTTAATGCGTTATCCTAATGTATTATAACTTTATTTAATGCGTTCTTTCAATCAACCCGTCAGACCCAAGAAACTATGAATTTTGGTGGGGATTCTCGGTACTTTTCATTTTTCAATAGCTTCAATCTTTGCAGAATCTATTTTTACCCCTGTCTCAGAAATAATATGACCTAGAAATTCAACTTCCCTCAAACAGAACTCACACTTGGACAACTTGGCATACGATTTATCTTTCTTCAAAAGTTCGAGAATTAAACGAAGATGTTCGGCATGCTTTGCTTCTGATCTTGAATATATAAGAATATTATTGACAAATACAATAACAAATTTATCTATATATTCATTACATATCTGGTTCATTAAATCTATAAACGCTGCTAGAGCATTTGTTAGACCGAAAGGCATGACCGAAAAGTCATGATGCCCGTATCTTGATCAGAATGCAGTTTTGACAATATCTTCGTCTTTGACTTTCAGTTGATGATGATACACTGACCATAAATCGATCTTAGAGAAATAACTTGCCCTAACTAGTTATTTACTCTTTATCGTTAGCTTATTCAGTTCTCAATAATCAATGCACATCCTCATCATCCCGTCTTTCTTCTTAACAAAATACATGGGAGCACCCCAAGAAGAGGTACTTGGTCTGATGAAGCCCTTATCAAGCAATTCTTTCAATTGGATCATTAACTCTTTTAATTCAGAAGGTGCTACACGGTATGGAGCTCTGGCCACTGGTGCTACCCCAGGTAATAAATCAGTTCTGAATTCCACAGATCGATCAGGTGGTAAACTAGTTAAATCTTCTGAAAATATCTCAGGAATTCGCAATTACAAACTCTCGTATCGAAGGATTTAATCCCCAGCTATACCTCTCTACTTTACGAGATTCTAATGAAATGTAGTGTTATGTAAATCGGGAGTGTTCGATAAATTTTTCTATATACTCCCTTACTGTTTGGTTACCTTGTTCTAATTTTAAAACTTCTTCTTCTAATTGTCTAACTGCCGCTTTCGGGAAAAATTGTTCCCTGAATCAGTCAACAAATTCCATCCAAAACATTGTTTGTTATACATTGGGTCTTGCTAATGATTCAACATCCCAACAGTACAGGGCATTAGAACTTCAGCATTGATACAACAAATCTGACTTTATCCTCGTATGAACACTTATTGGTATTGCTATCTCCCTCAACCAATATATTGCCTTCACAGGATCTCTTTCTTCAGATAATGTTGGAGGTTTACAGGTTAAAAACATTTTGATATTGCCCTCTCTAGTGTTCGTAGATTGTACTTGGGGATTTATTTCGACCCTTTCTATTTCTACCTTGGCCGGTACTCTCAGAATAGAAGTCAGAGTATTTGTGAACTTTCTCATTTCCTCTGCCAACATATCCCGAGTAACATACTTAGAATGTTGTATTGGTTCTCAATTAACGTTCTCCTAAATTGATTTACCTTGGTCTAGCTGAATTTCAGGTTGGCTATTTCTTCCTTTCCCATGTCCCTTTCCACAACCCCTACCCTGACCTCTTCCTCTACCTCGACCCGCTAGTAAATTTGTAGGATTGTTTTCATGGGAACTTTCCCTCTCGTCTGGGCTGATGAGGGTGATCCTTTTAGATCTTCTTGAGTGGCTTGTCATATGTAAATTTTCAAAATTTTCAAAATTAGATCTTCTTGAGTGGCTTGTCATATGTCGAATTTACGCAAGTGTTTGGCAGACTCGAGCTTAGTGATACCACTTCCCGAGATCAAACTCGATAAAAAGTTAAATTTCATTGAGACCCCATAGGCAGTAACGGACAAAAAGACCAGCGTACTAAGAAATAAAGACATTCGTCTAGTCAAGGTACAATGGCATTTTCATAAGGGTACAGAAGCAACATGGGAATTAGAATCAGATATGAGAACCCGTTATCCATGGCTATTTGAATGAATTCCGGGACGGAATTCTTTTTAAGGGGGGGGAAGAATGTTATAACCCGGTTTCAGACAATCTGGGTTGAGGTAAAATTATACGTGATTAATATTTGAATATCTAATGGTATGCATGATAAAATAATATACATGGATGATATATGTGCAAAGACATGATGAACGTAAGAGGATACATGCATATGTTATGTTATGTATGTGTATATATATGTGATAAATTGCATACCTTAATAGGTAAGGTGCATGTGTAGTATAATAATATTTAAAATGGTATCTTAGTGATGAAGTAAAATGGTATCTTAGTGATGAAGTAAATTAAGTTTTATAATACTAAACCTGCCACCCAAAAATGTTGTGATCGGTTAAAGATTTCACCAACCTAGAATTTATAAATAATCATCACCGCCTTAGAAAGAAGTATACAAAGAAGGATAAGATAAGATAATCTTATCATTTTTTGTTTTGAAAGAAGAGATATTTTTAGAAAGAAAAGTTGAGGACGGTGAAGGTGTTCTTGAGAAAGAACCAGCGTTTTAAAGAATCTGTGTTTGTTGTGTGATCTTTTACTACAAAATATGTTGTAACAAGGTGAGTTTAACTACTGTTTTGATATAACCTGTGAGTTTTTGAACTGTTATCTGTTTACAAACCGTGAATTTATATCTACTCTTGATTTTGTAAACTATTGAGTATTGATGGTTTGAAATTTAAAGGAATTTGGTAAAACTATTATGTTTAAGTTTTAAAGGAAATATTTTGTGATTCTGAAGTTTGAATCTGTTTAGGAAAAGATTAAAGAAGAAACTGTGCTTTAAAAACAGTTTTGGATTTGATATCTTGTGTTGAGGATTTAGGATTAGATCATTTGAGAAATCATTTACAGAACAGATTGTTCTAAGGCTCGGAAGGTTTTGAATATAAACCTATTTTGAGATTATGATTGGTTAAAACTATAGACGAGGTTCACTCTGACGTATATGACTTTGTTCCGTCATTGAATGAAATAGTCTATAGATTTTGGTTAAAACTATGAACGAGGTTCACTCTGACAGWTATGCCTGCAGCCTGTCATTGGATGAAATAGTTCATAAGATTTTCAGGGGAAATAAGGATGGTCGTTGTGTGCGATGGATAGCGGTTGCTATAAAGGGGAAATTACGGATGTAATAAGGATGGTCATTGTGTGTGTGCATGGTATAACTATTGCTATTATATCTTTTAAGATTACAACAGATTGGAGTTCTCACTTCTTGGTGATTTGAGGATTCAGAGATGTTGTTCTTAATTGAAATAATAGTATTAATGTTATGGTTACAGGAAAATATGGCCTATGGTCATTAATTTTGATTAAAAGTGTTTTGAAACAAAATATGATTTTCATCCTTTACTACATGGAATGAATTATTTGAAATTAATGTTTTGATGATCTTCACCCTGCATTACATAAAAAGGGAACCTCACTAGACATACATGTCTAACCCTCATTTTGTGTTTTCAAAAATATGTGTGCAGGTAATGATAATAAGGGAAAGAGCATTATGTGAATTACTTCCCTATGTGCTTAGCTGTGTGAAGATCTTAATTAGCTATGTTTTGGAGMATAGATGCTAGGATACAAGAGCATGTACTTTTTGAATTTTTGAGTTATGTATTTCACGTTATAGACTCTTGTATTATGGACCTTTGTGGGGAAACCATGTATTCTATGTATGAAATATGTGTTATATGCAATGTATGGATTTGGGGGTTGTTACAATAATATTGTAGACCATGCTCTCAAGCTTTTTGGTCGGTTGGATCATAAGATTGAGTTTCCACGTCCTATTTTGCAAGTATACTTTTAATGAAGATGTTCTTGATTCTTCGGGACTTGGTGCTAGCAACGAATTCTATACTTTATAGTAAACTTGTTCAGTTGTTTGGTTTGAAAAAATATATAATTTGATGGCTCGATTGACTGGACTCAAAAAAGCGTTTGCTCTTATGACTTTGCTTAATTTGAAAAATTTTAAGTTCTCGAACAAGACGTGTCCAACATAGATGTTATGAAGTCAACCGGTTAAGATAAATGAATTTTATTTTGTATTTGAAATCGACTTGAGTTCGAGAATTACTAGACTCAGTCTCGAGTAACGTTTTAAAAATCATTTACACCTCTTAATATTGAACTTGTTTAGCATGTTCATTGAATTCTATTTTGTCAATATTGCTTCTATGTTGTAGATCCACTCCTGGAAGATGAACGTTCGCCCAAATGCATGTCAACTTTGAAGAGCTAACTCGATCTACAAATAATTTTAACATGGCATAAAATTGTCGTTTGTTTGGAAGCATGCATGCTCTCTCTTCAACGTGATGAACCATAGGTACTCTCTAATTCGTTTATTTCTCTCTGTAACTGCATATATATATATATATATATATATGTGTGTGTGTGTGTGTGTATGTATGTGTGAGAGAAAGAGTGAGAGTGTGTAATACCTGTGATTTTTGAATATTCATTGAGAGCCTAATGGTGATCTTATGGCTCTAAAATGCTCTTGATTTAAAGGAGATTGTTTATAAATGGTCTTGGGTTGCAAGAAAGTTAAAATAGGCGAAGAAAACAGCAAAACAACATGATTTCGCCTTGCTGCCACTTATCCGACGACCTAGGCTACGGTTAGGGTTGCATAAGCCATTGTGTGTGGCGTGTCTTGAGTCTGGGCAACCAGCCACACGACTTATGTCGTTGGCCAGGTCGCATGAAGCACCTGGGTGGCTTAAAAGCCCGATTTTCATAGGGTTTCTTGATTTTATCCTATTTTCTCCATTCCAAATCCGATTGAGGTGATGTTGGTTGCTATATTCTCAGTTTTTGAAGGTTTTCTAGAGCAGATCTAAGAGGGTTAAGTTACTTGGTGGATTCAAGAGTATTTGGAAAGGGTATCATCTTTATCACTTTCCTCTAAAGCTAGGGTTTTTGAGTAATCTTCATCCCTTTCCTTTTCCTACATTCTTGTCTTATATTTTGGGTTTTTTAGGTGAAAATGATCTTTTGGGAGAGCATTTGGATATGAGGTTTGAGAGTTTTTCTTGTAGATCTCAAGTTCTCTTCAAAGGAAGCTAAAAGTTTGGTTTGAAACCTATATATAGTACAAATATAGTAATGTGAGTTCTAGTTGCTTTGCAAAACTATATACATGTTAAAATATCTTTATTTTGGCTTTGAAACATATTCTTATGAGGTCATTCCATATTTGATGAATTTTATGAATATTTGTGTTTTGAGCATAGTTGGGCTATCAAATCCCTAAAAAATGTTTATGATGATTTATTAGGTGTTTTGAGACACCAAATGGCACTTATTTCGTGAAAATGGATTTATTTAGGCTATGAAATCCCTAGAAAATGTTTATAATGATTTATTAGGTGCAATATGTTTGGTAAGTGTTGAAAAATATGCCTTCTTGGCTTATGTGGGTTGCATTGGATTTAGTAAAATTGTCAAGTATTTTACAAGGCCATTTGGCTTGATTTTTACTCAAAGGAGATTTAGGGACTTTTTTCTAGTTTTGATAGATCAATGTGGAGCTCTATACATATGATGCTTTTATTGCATAATTGTTTATTATTACTGTCTTGAGTACGTTAGTCTTTCAGTTGTGTCATGTAATGTTTAGACTGCAGTGTATTGGATCCATAGGCATGTGAGTCAGTCACATTGATATTTGAGAAGTCTTGATGTCTTCATTTTGAGATCAATGTCGTGTAGGCAGCATGGTAGTTGGTATTGCGAAGAGGAACCTGTTTGGGTTAGACTCTGGGACCGTAGGTATTGCGGAGGTGCTCTCCTGTTGAGTCAAACTCTGGGACCCTAGGTATTACGGTATGAAGTCGTGTTGAATTAGACACCAGGACCCAATTGTAGATGTTCTGGTCTAATAGAGTTGACATTAATTCATGGGGGGTATTTTGTGAATGAACTGTTGTGGATTCAGGCCCCAGGACCATTACCTTGTAGGTGTAGTTTAAAGGAGTACATGTAGGCATTAAGGTCAAGGTATTGCGTAGATGAACTTGCATGGGTTGGGCACTTATTTTCAAGGGTAAGAAAAAATGATAGTTTGATTTTCAAGAAATATTTTGTTATTGAATCTCATTTTGGAAATAATGAGTTTGTGATCATTTTCCTTCGCCTTTAAATGTTACTTTCAGTAAGGAATTATTGGGATAAAGGGAAACTCTTTGGGTTTTACTATTTTTTTATCTATGAGTAAACTGCTTTAATTCACTAGGCGTTAATCCTAACACTTTTTCTTATCAATACGTACAGGTATTAAAGGGATATGAGTTGTGTATGGAAGCTTGTATAGGTTTCGATAGGATGTCTTTAAGGCATCATCTGCTTTTGAAGATAACAGATTTAGTGGTATTAGTGACACCCGACTTATCCTAATTCTATTTGGGAATTAGATAATCCATTTCAAACTCTGAAAACATATGTTGGTCTCCTTTTGGGTAAACAATATGTAATTTTGTATTAATGTTACTTTGTATTGAAGGAGTTTTAAAGTTTTTAAATTTTCTTCTATTTACGAATTTTAGGGGTGTTACAATTTGGTATCAAAGCTCTAGTTTAAGTGAATTAGATATGAAGGTAAGATTCCTAGACTTAAGCTGAGATTTAAGCAACGATTTATGAAATGTGGAAATAACTCTTCAGATAGAAGAGCTATGGAGTCGACGAAAATGCCCTATTTATGAATTTTAATGACAGTAACGAGGATTCTTATTGATTTTGCTATTGTTGCGATGATTGATGAATGTAATAGTACGTTTCCATTGTTAATCTCATATTAGTATAATCTCATGTCCTTGTTTCACTTGTTTGGCAGTCTTATAATGATGGTTATGCTAAGTAGACCACCAACCAATGATAATGGCCAAGAGAACAGTATCATGGCTCCGGAGCAGCTAGGAGGAGCCAACAATACGTAACTTCCACCAATCCCGCCTGCCAAGAGTGACATTGGCCACCTCTACTCTAGTCATTCAAGAATTAGACCCCTATTCAGTGATGATGGCCAGCATCATGCAAGCGGTGAATTTGGCCATGGAGCAACAACGAGAAAGATTTATTAAGCTACTCAAATATAGGGATTCTAGTAACCAAAGGCATGAGTCGATTGCAAAGAATGCCATTGGTGGTTCTAGAGGCGTCGGTATTGCCACTAGCACTGAAGAACAAGTGATTGCATGTGTTAGGCATATAGAAAAGGGTTGTTCATACAAGAGACTGAACAAGCATTTAACTCCAGCAAGTGTGAAGTTGGGCAAAAAGTGAAGTTTACCTCCTAGATATTGAGGGGCAAGGCTATTAGATGGTGGAATGTCACTAAGTTCACTCTTGGAGAAAAAATTATCCCAATGCTGACTTGGGATATGTTCAAAAAGAAGGTGATGAAAGAACATTGCAATGAAAGAACAATTGACCGAATAGAAGATGAATTTTGAGCCTCCAAAAAGGGAGCATGTCCACTACAAAATACGCTATTGTGTTCATGGAGAAGTTATACATGGTAAGTCATATAGGTCTGGATGAGTGGACTAAAATTAAATTCTATCTTAAAGGATTACTGACTGAAATGAAATCATTTGTGAGGAACACCAAGGTGACCTCGTTGCAAGAAGAAATTGTAGAATCCTTATTAATTGAGGATGACTTGGCACAAAAGAAGAAAGAAATAACCGCCTTAGGTGATATTAGAGATCGAGAAGGATATTTTGGATTCTTCAAGAAGCGTAGAAATGCTTCCAAGGAGTGAATGATAGGGTCTAGTAGAGAAGCCAAATGGTGTTCCACATGCTAAAGTAAACACCTTGAAACATGCATCTCTAAGCCTCTAGAGTGTTTTAGGTGTGGAAAATTGGGTCACATGATTCGTGATTGCATCGTTAAAGGATTGTCATGCTTTGTGTGCGGAGATCCGCATCACATCAAAAAGAATTATTCAAGGACCAAGAGAGGTCGATGAATACGGTCATTAAAAGTTGGTAAGCAAATAAAAATTTGATGGACGGTATGTTTTTCTAAGCATCATTTGCATATGTACCTTTGTTGGTTATGATGAGAATAACTGACTATAGCGGGTTTTCTTTTATAATCTCAAAAGCTTTGTCGTTGAGGCACCTTGTTTTAGACATTGTGGATGTTTTGGCAATTAGTGTCTAGTTTGGATCTTGTGAGGTCTAGATGTATATGCTAAGAGATTGTGAGAAAATAAATCTTGTCTTGAAGCGTGACCTAGGTTTATCTTTGTTGATGAAGTAGTGATCTTGGCCGCACAGAAGGTTTATAAGATTGTAAAATTAATCTTAAGAATGTCTTGCACTTTTCTGTGTTTGACAAATAAGGGTTATGTGTGAAGTGCCTCTTATATCCCTTTTGATTCTTATGTGTGTCGGGTCACTGAGTTAAGCTATATCGATCCGGCTTATGGCTTGGTTTTGCCAATTAGATGGGGAAACGTGTGTTTTTTTGGATGTAGGCCTTTCAATCTAAAGTTTTATTAGGGCGCCTTTCGAGGTGATTGTGGGAATTGGTTAAGGGGTGTTCATTTACAAAATTCCTGAAAGGAGTTTGGTGATGAAACGTTATACCAATGGTTGGTGTGGTTTGACTTTTAATGTTTGGCGGTGAACGTGTATCGTGGTGTAGAAAATTGTGGTAATGAAAGAGGCAACAAATGGTTATTTTATACCTTACAAAAAAATTATTTTCAGACTTCATGAACCTTAAGGGAAGAGTCTTTAAATTAAGTAACGTCTATGTCTATAGATGATTCGAGGTTTTGTTCTTGTTGTTTTGCAGATTGTTCGACCCGGAGTGAAGTGTTATTGGAAGCGTTTAAACTTCAGACCATTAAGAATTAGGAGATGATTATTAGTTGAATGATCTCTTATCTCCTAGTTATCTCGAAGCTGTGTCGGGAATTAGAGCCAATCTTCTGCCAATTGACACATAGTTGGACTCAACCATATAAGTGAAAGGACATGTGGTATATTTATAGCTGTAGCAGAGTTTTCCTAGCCAGTTGCATCTTGAGTTGCAAAAGAGTTGGGATTATTAAGAAGTGGGTCAGGTTGTTACCCATGGATCTTTGTTAAAAAATTGCATACCCATAGATTGGTAAGTGGTGTAATTTAGAGTCCTTCGAGTCTCAACAAAAGTTGAAATCTTCATAAACTTCTTGCAGAGTGCCTACAATAAGTTTCCAACCTCGAGTTTAAGTTCAACATGTTTTGAGGTTATGTTGGAAGTCTCCCGATGCTAGGTTCCCGAAGGTTGATTGCATTGAAAATTAACATCGTCCTCAATGTTGGAGTGTTTGATAATTGGAATGTGTCGTCGGATTATAACCTTGTTAGAAGGTTTAGTTGAGGAAATTTAATTTGTTCACAGGAATTATTGTGAATATTAGAGAATGCGAAGTCTCTAATCGAATTTGTATGACTGTGAATCGCCATAGTACAATTTAAGTTGTCATTTTTTTTGCTCATAAACCAAAGAAAGTTCATTTCGAAAAGATCGAATGATATCAGGTGTTCCAAAATCCCTATCAAGTCTTGGGAAGCATGACCCAAGCTGTGGAATTTGGAGCAAGATTTCGAGGACGAAATCATTTTCAAGGTGGGGAAGATTGTAACACCCGTGTTTTGTGAATATACTTTGAGATCCCAATGGTGATCTTACGGCTCTAAAATGTTCTTGATTTATAGGAGATTTTTTATAAATGGGCTCGGGTTGCAAGGAAGTTGAAACGGGCGAAGAAAATGATAAAACCGAGCAATTTCTCCTTGTCGCGACTTATCCGACGAGCAAGGCCGTAGCCATGGTCGCGTAAGCCACTGTGTGTGGCATGTCTTGAGTTCGAGCGACCAGTCACACGACTTATGTCGCAGGTCAGATCACATGAAACACTTGGGCGGATTAAAAGCCCGATTTTCTTGGGGTTTCTTTATTTTATCCTATCTTATTCATTCCAAATCCGATTGAGGCGAATTTGGTTGTAATATTCTCAGTTTTCGAAGGTTTTGTAGAGGAGACCTAAGAGGGTTAAGTTACTTGGTAGATTCAAGAGTATTCGGGAAAAGTATCATATTCATCTCCATCCTCTAAAAGCTAGGGTTTTTGAGTAATCTTCATCCCTTTCCTTTTTCCAACATTCTTGTCTTAGGTTTTGGGTTTCTTGAAGTGGAAAATATTTTTTGGGAGCATTTGGATCTGACGTTTAAGATTTTTTCTTGTAGATCTCGAGTTCTCTTCAAAGGAAGCTAAAGGTTTGGTTTGAAACCTAGATTTAGCACAAATATAGTAAGGTGAGTTCTAGTTGCTTTGCAAAACTAAATACATGTTTAAATATCTTTATTTTGGGTTTTGAACGTATTCCCATGAGCTCATTTTCATATTTGATGAGTTTTATGAATACCTGTGTCTTAAGCATATTTGAGTTATGAAGTCCCTAGAAAATGTTTATGATGATTTATTAGGTGTTTTGAGACACCAAATGATACTTATTTCATAAAAAGGGATTTATTGATTATTTAGGTGTAACACCCCCAAACACCACATTTGTATATAATACATATTTCATTACATAGAAATATAGTTTACATCATAAGGTCCCACTAGTACAAGGATTCCTATATGTACAAAATCTATATATGAAAATTTTCAAAATAAATCTTGTACTACCACATGTAATACAACATGTATCTTCAAAATAAGCAATCTTAAGCAGATCTTCAAAAGCAGATAACAGATTAGGAAAATAATCACATTTTCTCTTTCCCTTTTATATCTCTGGACCCCGCCATTCCTGCATTGCATAATTTTAAAACAGAAAATGAAGGTTAGACCAGAAGAGTCTAGTGAGTAAATCTCTCTATTGAGAATGCAGGGTGATGAATACCAACATATAATAAAGTAATTTTTGCCTAGAAATATTTACAATACCCTCAAATAATGCAGTTTCTTAATGACATGTATAAAAGGATAAACTCAAGAACCTCAGTTCTATTGATAAAATACATCTGCTTAAAGATCCAACGTTTCAAATATGAAACAAAGATTGTAACCAAAGCTTCTCTAAATCATCAATCCATTCCTTTGTAAATATTAACGGAAAGGTTTAAGCCAATACTAGCCCTTTATGACAAACCATTTTCCCCATCTCAATAACATCTAAATTAATATTTCTAAAAAGAATAATATCTTTAATTCATCAGGTCACAAAGAAATGATGATTCAAAGTTATTAAATCCAATTAGTAATAATAATAAAATTTATAATAATATCCACATATGACAATGTCTCCCTTATTCCAAGTACACCTCTCCTTGATATACCACTCTAATTCCTCCATCAAAACAGGGCTACTTATCAGAACAGACAAAAGTCACCACGTCTAAAAGTACCGATTCCCAGTTCCAAGCCAGAACAGGCAAAAGTCACCACGTCTGGGGGAACTACCTCTTAAAATAAGTTTCATACCAAAACAGACTTACGTCACCACGTTTGGTAGAAACAATTTGCAAAGATACAATTCCAAACCAAAATAGACATACATCACCACGCTTGGTAGGAAGGTTTCCCAAAATATAGTTTCATACCAAAACAGACTTACGTCACCACGCTTGGTAGAAACATTTCCCAAAAATCCAGTTCCATACCAAAACAGACTTACGTCACCACGCTTGGTAGGAACATATATTTTTATTTAAAAGATATAAAATACCCTTTTTATACATCCATAATTAAACCCAATAATAGACATTTTAAACTATATAAATGTCTAGAATAATTAACACTTGAAAATTTTCAAATAAAAGTTATCCAGACAAATTATCCGGTACACAATCCAGACAACACTTGTCCTTTTTGTCCGATTTACTAATCCGGACAACTCATGATCGAATTAAAGCTAAACCGTTCAATACGTGATCGATTTATAACTAATCCGCACGGCCCTTAACGATTTAAGGCTAAATCGCACAATGTTTGGTCGTATTCATACTTCTCCATTCAAAACCTTTGTCCGGTTTACATATTTCAAAATTCTCACTAACACCCTAAATCGCACAACACTTAAGCGATTTATGAATAAATCGGACACCTCTTATCCGGTTTAAGAGTAATTCGAACAAGCTTTGTCCTGTTTAGACTTAATCCGGTCACCCCTTGTCCGAATAAAGACCGTTAATTAAAATACTGATTTCTCTCCAATAATAAACAACATTCAAGTAAAACCAGTAATAATTTTTATGCAAAAAGGTTTAGAAATCACTCACCTTAAAGAAAGAACTCAGATTTGAAGAAGATGGCAAAACTTCTTGAATATCCGGACAACACACTTCTCAAATGCTCTCAAAATTTTCAAAATAAAACAAGAACTTTTTGCCTGATAACCTTTTCCCCGATTTATACTTTCCAAAAATAGGAAAGTCGGCTAAACCAGCCAACTCTCCCATATACATGCACATGCATATTTATATATATATATATATATATATATATATTACATACATACACCCACATATGCCAACACATACATGCATATTAATGTATATATATTCATATATACAACACACACATACTCATATATATATATATATATATATCCACATATTATGTATGTATCTCTATGCATAAAATATACATACTCACATATAAATTTATTATGTAAGCATGTATTCACATAAACAATTAATTCATATAACCAATACCTTGGGTAATAATCAGGATCCACATAAATTAATTCATATAAATTTATTATGGAAAGTGTTGTGAACCAGACTTAGCTCTTCTGGTAGTTCTAACTAGTATGTCACTGGCCCGATTCGTTTGCATATTTTGAATGGCCCAACATACCTTGGACTGAGCTTACCATTCTTCCCAAATCTGATGACACCCTTCCATGAGGAAACTTTCAACATCACAAAATCACCTACACAAAATTCAGTCGGCTTACAGTGATTATCAGCATAACTTTTATGGCGATCTTGTGCTGTTCTGATTCTTTCACGGATCTATTCAATCTTTTCTGAAGTTTCTTGAACAATTTCAGGACCCGTCAACTGCCTTCACCTACCTCGTTCCAACATAACGGCGTTCGACATTTACGTCCATACAATACTTCATATGGTGCCGCTTGGATGCTGGAATGGTAACTATTATTATACACAAACTCTATTAATGGCAAATGATTTTCCCATGATCCCCCGAAGTCAACGATACAACTTCTCAACATATCGTCGAGAGTTTGGATAGTTCTTTCACTTTGCCCGTTTGTTTGCAGATGATAGGTTGTACTTAACCGAATTTCAGACCTTAGAGCTTTCTGAGAACTCTTCCAAAACTTTGAGCTGAAACGGCTATCTCTATCAGAAACAATAGACAGTGGAACACCGTGGCTAGTAATAATTTCTTTGAAATAAACTTGAGCCAGCTTTTCTAAAGAGTAATTCTCTCTTATAGGTAGAAAATTTGCTGACTTAGATAGGCGATCAACAATTATCCAGATCGCGTCATACCCCTTTGGAGTTCGAGGTAACTCTATGACAAAATCCATCATAATGTGATCCCATTTCCATAYAGGAATCTCCAAAGATTGAAGACTTCCATATGGTTTCTGATGYTCGATCTTAACTTGTAGACACATTAAACACTGTTCCACATATTTAGCTATATCTTTCTTCAATCCGGGCCACCAATAAAAAGATTTTAGATCTCGATACATCTTATTGGTACCTGGATAAATAAAGTATCGGGACTTATGGCTTTCATTCAAAATTACTTTCCGGATATCCCCAAAACTTGGTACCCAAATTCACCCTTGAAAACACATAATCCCTTTGTCATTTGGTTCCAAGGTTGAAATCATCTTATCCAACCTTTCTGCCTTGATAAGATCTTCTTTCATAGCTTCCTTCTGACACCTCAGAATTTCTTTATGAATATCAAGGACTAAACTTATTCTCATTACCACAGTTTTAATAGTCCCGCTCCTTTCTTTTCTACTTAAGGCATCAACTACCACGTTGGCTTTTCCTGGGTGGTAAAGGATTTCACAATCATAATCTTTAACAAGTTCAATCCACCAACGTTGTCGCATATTTAAATCTTTCTGGTTGAACAGATGATGTAGAAACTTGTGATCTGTATAAATCTGACACTTTGTCCCCAGAAGATAATGCCTCCATATTTTTAGAGCAAACACCACTGCGGCTAATTCCATATCATGAGTTGGATACTGCTTCTCATGATCTTTTAATTGTCCTAATGCATAAGAAATTACCTTTCCCCTTTGCATCAGTAAACATCCCAACCCTAACTTGGAAGCATCACTGTATACCACAAAATTTTCGGATCCATCAGGCAAGGTTAACACCACTGTTGGGTCTAATGAATCCTTTATCAGTCAGATCCTTCAATTGAGTAACCAACTCTTTCAATTCTGAGGGAGCCAATCTATACGGTGCCTTGGCCACTGGTGCTGCCCCAGGTATGAGATCAATCTGAAATTCAATAACTCGATCTGGCGGTAACCCAAACAAATCTTCTGGAAAGACTTCCGGGTATTCATTAACGATTGGAATCAATTCATGCTTCCCTTTTTCTTTCTTTGCATCAATAACATATGCTAAACACCCCTTACATCCCTTCCAAATAGACTTTCGAGCTTTTATCACAGATAATAAACTAGTATGATGATCTTGACGATCACCATAAATAATAACTATTCATTGATCTGGTAGAGTAATTCTAATCATCTTTTTATTACAAATAATATTGGCCTAATGCTCTGTCAACCAGTCCATACCCACCACTATATCAATCTCTTTCATTGGCTTAGGAAACAGTCGAATTGGTAACTCACACCCCTCAATAATAATAACACAATTATTGAATACTCTAGTAACATATTCCTGACTATTAGCAGTATCAACTACTAATTCGTCATCAAGGAGCACAAAATTCAAACATGCAGATTGAGCAAATGATGGTGATACAAATGAAAATTTTGCACCAGAATCAAACAACACCTTAGCACGTATAGAATTCAGAAGGAAGGTACCTGTTACCACATCTGGGGTTGCTTTTGCTTCATTCTTGGTCATTTGAAACAATCTGCCTCTGGCTCCATTCTGGCCTCCCCTCGGTGCACTAGGCTTTCCACGAATACTGGGAGCATTTCCTCCCATTGTCAAATGAGGAGCTCTCAATTGTGGACAATTTGGTCGGATGTGGTCAAGTGAATTGCACTGAAAACATCTTTT
This sequence comes from Cynara cardunculus var. scolymus, assembly GCF_001531365.2. Taxonomy (NCBI): domain Eukaryota; kingdom Viridiplantae; phylum Streptophyta; class Magnoliopsida; order Asterales; family Asteraceae; genus Cynara; species Cynara cardunculus. The sequence continues at coordinate 73,786 of NW_020200872.1, forward strand.
GGGTGTAGTGCAATCCCTTGGCAAATGCCCTGTCTCCCCACAACGATAACATCTCTTTGGTTCAGACAGACAATTTCCCTGATGCACATGTTAACATTGCGGGCAGGTTCTAACAGGTAGCGGTTAAGGAATACGGTTATCTGATTTAATAAACTTGGGTCTTCGATAACTGACTGAAGACCCTTCCCATTTCCTTTTTTCCACAAATTTCTCTTCACCTTGCCGATTTTTATTTCTTTCAGTAACTTCGGCAACATTGACAGCTAAAGAGAAAGTTTCAAGATTCATAGCAATCATGAACTCCCGAATAGAATGTTTCAGACCCCAAATATATCTTTCTACCTTTCGGGATTCGGAAGATACGTAATGTTCAGTAAAACGGGAAAACTGGATAAATTTCTTGGTATAATCCCACACAGATCTATTCCCTTGTTCTAGTTTCAGAAAATCCTCCTCCATCTGTCTTACTGTTGTCGTAGGACAGAATTATGTTTTGAATTTATTCACAAATTCTTCCCAAGACATGGTCTGCAGTATATTCGATTGTGCTGAGGACTCCACATCCCACCAATATAAGTCATTAGATTTAAGCATACATACTGCAAATCTAACCTTGTTTTCTTCATAACATCTACTGGTATTGAATATTGATTCAATCTCTTTTATCTAACACATTGATTTTACTGGATCTCTTTCCCCTGAAAAAGTTGGAGGTTTACATGTTAGAAACATCTTTATATCCCCTCCCTGAGTGTTACTGCCTGCTGAAGGAGCTGGAGGATTAATTCCAACTCCCTCAGTTTCTAHTCTAGCTGGCAGTCCCATAATGGATATCAGAGTTTCCTCAGTTTTCCCATTTCTTCTGCCAGATTGAAACGCCCCAATCCACACATTGCATGTAACACATATTTCATACAATAGAGATACATAATATCATTCCATTCAGGTCCCTTAGTACAAGAATCTAACATGACCAAATACAAGGCCCAAAAATTCAAAATACATTTCTTGCACTAATCAATCAAAACTGTACATCATAACAGATCTTTAAGCAGAAATGCATATAGGAAAATATTAAATCTTCCCCTTTCCCTTACCATCTGTACCTCCTGCAACACATAGTTAAAATCACAAAACGAGGGTTAGACCGAATGGTCTAGTGAGATACCCTATTTATGTCATTGCAGGGTGTAAATCACCAAAATCTTTACGAAAAACAATTATTCATATATATAACAAATATATGAACGAATAGAGACAAAATACCAGATCCTTTTCATTTTTCAAGCAAAGCATTCAGCTATACAAATCTCATACCTCTGAACCAATCAGGTCTCATATAATGCCACTTTTAAACCTTTTCAAATCAAACAAGGTTTATATAACGTTTCAGGCCAAACCTGATGTTTTCTCCTCAATAACATCTAAACTATGATTTCCAATAAGAACCTCGATCCTAAATCTTTAAATCACAAAGAAATAAAGATTCCAGACCACGATAGTCTTAAGGGGTATAATAGAAAGAGTTATATCATACAACACACATACAAATGCCACCCTTATATCCAAAGGTACCCCTATCCTTGATATGCCACCCTTATCCCATGGTACACCTCTCCTTGATATGCCACCCTTATTTCTTCATCAAAAGTTTTCACAAAATAATTTCAAATAGACCGCAGTCATTGAAATTATTATCAATACAAAAATCATTTCTTTCAAAACTTCTTTTTTATGATAAAATAACATTTTCTTATAAAAAACACAAGACATCACTTGATTTAGCCGGACTTCAACTCCGGTCAACTATCCGGACAACACATAGCATAAGCTTTATCCGGTTAACACTTAGAATTAATTCCAACTTTGTCCGGATAACACATAGCATAAAGCTTAATCGATTTAACACTTAGAATCAAAATCAACATCTTTGTCCGGATAACAAGTCGAGACAATACCCCGCATAAGGTTTGATCGATTTAAAGCAATCCGAACAATACCTCGTTTAACCTTTGTCCGATTTAAAACAATCCGGACAATACATCGTTTAACCTTTATCCGATTTAAAATAATTCGGACAAGCCTTGTCCGGTTTAATACCCGGATAAAACACTTGAGCAAAAGACTGATTTCTTTCCAAAAATAAACAAGATTCGTATAAAACCAATAATAATTTTATGCAAAGAGTTTAGAAATTACTCACCTTATCAATCTTTTGAAATCAAACACTTGAAATCAATTTGAATCTCCAGCCAGAATAATCCGGTCAACTTCTCTTCTCTTTTTAAATCGCACAACTTTTTAACCAAAGCAAGAAGAGAAAATATGGAGGCTCAACCTCCCTTTTTATACTTTCCAAATCAGGAAAGTCGGCTAACAGCCCCTTTTTTTTATTCACACTACCATATATACACTTATGCACACATGCACACACACATGCATGCATACATATATTATGTATATATATATATATATATAACATATGCATTTCATATTATGCACATTTTCACATACCAGCATGATCAAATATAACAATTTATCATGCTATCACAAAATCATTTAATCAGATAATCGCACATTAATTACCTTGGGTGATAACCAGGATCCAGTTATCACACAGATCGTTCCTAGTTATAAACTCTGATCGTTGCCTCTGTTCTTGTTGAGCATTCCCAGAAATAGATTCCCCTTGATCAGGGTGAATCTCGGCCTGACTCCTCTCAGGAATTTGACTCCTTCCTCGACCTCTACCCCTACCCCTTCCACGTCCTCTACTCCTTGAAGCATATGTTGGGGGATTAACGGGAGATTCCTCCCTTTCTTCAGATTCAGGGGGAGCAATTTTTTCTGATCTTCGCGATCGGCTAGACATGTGCAGATATTTTAGTATTTAATATCATGTATTCATATTCCCAAATATAATATGGTATCCGAGTATAGGTATGTACCTATAAATTTATAATTACATTGGCCATTTGTAATTCGAATTCACCTTACATAGTGCCCTCTTTAACCCATTATATTTTATTCCCAGTGATACTAATTATGTCCTTGACTCTTAACATGCAAATGACAGTTTAAGTCTAGGCATCATGCTTTGAATACCTAAATATCTAAAACTAAGGCTCTGATACCACTTCTGTAACACCCCCAAACACCACATTTACATATAACACATATTTCATTACATAGAAATATATTTTACATCATATGGTCCCACTAGTACAAGGATTCCTATATGTACAAAATCTATATATGAAAATTTCCAAAATAAATCTTGTACTAACACATGTAATACAACATGTATCTTTAAAATAAGCAATCTTAAGCAGGTCTTCAATAGCAGATAACAGGTTAGGAAAATAATCACATTTTCCCTTTCCCTTTTACATCCCTGGACCAAAATAATCACATTTTCCCTTTCCCTTTTACATCCCTGGACCCCGCCATTCCTGCATTGCATAATTTTAAAACAGAAAATGAGGGTTACACCAGAAGGGTCTAGTGACTAAATCTCTCCTTTAAGAACGCATGGTAATGAATACCAACATATAATAAAGTAATTTTGCCCAAAAATATTTACAATACCCTCAAATAATGCAGTTCTTAATGACATGTATAAAAGGATAAACTCAAGAACCTCAGTTCTATTGATAAAATTCATCTGCTTAAAGATCCAACGTTTCCAATATGAAACAAACATTGTAACCAAAGCTTCTCTAAATCATCAGTCCATTCCTTTGTAAATATTAACGGAAAGGTTTAAGGCAATACTTGCCCTTTATGACAAACCATTTTCCCCATCTCAATAACATCTAAATTAATATTTCTAATAAGAATAATATCTTTAATTCATCAGGTCACAAAGAAATGATGATTCAAAGTTATTAAATCCAATTAGTAATAATAATAAGAGTTATAATAATATCCACATATGACAATGCCTCCCTTATTCCAAGTACACCTCTTCTTGATATGCCACCCTTATTCCTCCATCAAAACAGGGCTACTTATCAGAACAGACATAACTCATCACATCTGAATGTACCCATTCCCAGTTCCAAGTCAGAACAGACAAAAGTCACCACGTCTAGGGGAACTACCTCTTAAAATAAGTTTCATACCAAAACAGACTTACGTCACCACGTTTGTTCGAAACAGTTTGCAGAGATCAAGTTCCATACCAAAACAGACATACGTCACCACGCTTAGTAGGAAGGTTTCCCAAAATATAGTTTCATACCAAAACAGACTTACGTCACCACGTTTGGTAGAAATATTTCCCAAAATATAGTTTCATACCAAAACAGACTTACGTCACCATGCTTGGTAGAAACATTTCCCAAAAATTCAGTTTCATACCAAAACAGACTTACGTCACCACGCTTGGTAGGAACATATATTTTTATTTAAAAAGATATAAAATACCCTTTTTATACATCCATAATTAAACCCAATAATAGAGATTTTAAACTATATAAATGTCTAGAATAATTAACACTTGAAAATTTTCAAATAAAAGTTATCCGGATACACAATCCGGACAACACTTGTCCCTTTTGTCCGATTTACTAATCCGGACAACCCATGATCGAATTAAGACTAAACCGTTCAATATGTGATCGGTTTATAACTAATCTGCACGACCCTTAAGCGATTTAAGGCAAAATCGCACAATGTTTGGTCGTATTCATACTTCTCCATTCAAAACCTTTGTCCGGTTTACATATTTCATAATTCTCACTAACACCCTAAATCACACAATACTTAAGCGATTTATGAATAAATCGGACACCTCTTATCCGGTTTAAGAGTAATCCGGACAAGCTTTGTCTGGTTTAGACTTAATCCGGTCACCCCTTGTCCGAATAAAGACCCTCAATTAAAATACTGATTTCTTTCCAATAATAAACAACATTCAACTAAAACCAGTAACAAATTTTATGCAAAAAGGTTTAGAAATCACTCACCTTAAAGTAAGAACTCAGATTTGAAGAAGATGGCAAAACTTCTTGAATATCCGGACAACACACTTCTCAAATGCTCTCAAAATTTTCAAAATAAAACAAGAAGTTTTTGCCTGATAACCTTTTTCCCTATTTATACTTTCCAAAAATAGGAAAGTCGGCTAAACCAGCCAACTCTCCCATATACATGCACATATATATATATATATATATATATATTTACATACATACACCCACATATGCCAACACATACATGCATATTAATGTATATATATTCATGTATACAACACACACACATACTCATATATATATATATATATATTGTTGGACCGGTAATTACACTAGGAAGCCGCCCACGTGATATTGTCCGCTCTGGGTTTGACCAACCCCTCACGGCTTTAAAACGCATCACTGGTAGGAGTAAGACTCCCACTTGCTTATAAGGAAGCCGAATCTCCCTAGCCTCACTGATGTAGGATGCTCCTGCATTGCTACAGGAGCGTTGGGTTTAAGAGTCGCGGATTTGACTGGCTCTAGGGAACACTTAGGTTTTTCGGACCCAACATTCCCCCCCCCACATTGGTGCGGCCCTAGCTTTGATACCAATTGTTGGACCGGTAACTGCACTAGGGAGCCGCCCATGTGATATTGTCTGCTCTGGGTTTGACCAACCCCTCACGACTTCAAAACGCATCACTGGTAGGAGTAAGACTCCCACTTCCTTATAAGGAAGCCGAATCTCCCTAGCCTCACCGATGTGGGATGCTCCTGCATTGCTACAGGAGCGTTGGGTTTAAGAGTCGCGGATTTGACCGGCTCTAGGGAACGCTTAGGTTTTTCGGACCCAACATATATATATATATATATATATCCACATATTATGCATGTATCCCTGTGCATAAAATACACATACTCACATATTAATTTTTTATGTAAGCATGTATCCACATAAACAATTAATTCATATAACCAATATCTTGGGTAATAATCAGGACCCGGTTATCACATTAGGTGATTTGAAGCAAATCATTATTTTTAAATCTTGAAAAGGATGTGTGAGTTAAAGAACTATTTCATTTGGTGTTGTTAAGCAAACCCAAGGGTGACTCGGTTTCAGTCAAGTATGTTTTAGGGACTTTATTCAACTTGTGAACTTTCGATAGTGGCTTACTAGTCCTTTTTCGGTCGCAAGTATAAAAATATTGATAAACGCCTTATTTGGCTTTGTGGAGATTTTGGAAATACAAACCCTATGATTTTGGGCCTTTTGCCACCAAACTTCAATAAAGTATTGATTTTGGACCTATTAATCTTATAGTTGCAATGTGTTTGATAAGTGTTGAAAAATACGCCTTCTTGGCTTATTTGGTTTACATTGGATTTATTACAATAGTCAAGTGTTTTACGAGGCCTTTTGGCTTGATTTTAACTCAAAAGATATCTGGGGACATTTGTCCAGTTTTGATAGCTCAATATGGAGATCTGGACATATGATGGTTTTATTGCATAATTGTTGATTATTACGTGTCTTGAGCGTCTTAGTCATTCAACCAGTGCCATGCAAAGTTTAGACTGCAACACATTGAATTTATAGGCATGTGAGGTATTGATATTTGAGGAGTCTTGATGTCTTTGTTTTGAGACCAATGTCGTGTAGGCATCATGGTAGTCGATA
>NW_020200872.1:83667-110792 GCF_001531365.2 Cynara cardunculus var. scolymus
GGACACATATGTTCATATATGAACATGTGGTTCAAATGTTTGCTTATGAACACATAATGGCATTCCATGAATAACCTGTTCACAAATAAACAGTTGGCTCATTTTTTTCCAAAACAATTCACTATAAAAACACATGAGCTCACATGCATTGTATTCCTAAAAAACATGAGTTATTGGTCCCTTGAGGGTCTACAAGATATGTATAACAGTTTGTAGAAAGGGGGATGAATACAAACACAATATTTTCAAATTTAAAATGTATATTGATAAGAGAAAATCAATACAAATTTTACAAGACTGTTTGCGGAAAGATAAGGTAAGAAAACCTATCTAAACAATCTTTGGTTACACACATAATCTTAGCAAATAAGAAACGATATGTTGTAGAGAAAAGTTCTTTTACTTAAGCTTCAAGAATGCTCAAAGTAAGAATTAGGTTAAGAGAGTGTGTTACGCGCGCACTCTACATGGAGAAGAAACACTTCTATTTATACCCATTGCATTAAATGCACATTAAATGCAATATGGTAGGGTTAGAGTGCGTGTCAAGCCTTAAGAGGAAGGCTTGTCATTTGCTACAATGAATAGTACAAAAAGCCTATTCATGAGCAGACATCCTTACCTAAAGTTGGTGGGTAATAGAGTCAACTAGTCGGCTCCGTACCGTACTAACATTTAGAAAAGGTATGGGTTTGTCCTTTGTGTGTATAAGGACAAGACAACAACAATCGTGCATGGCAAGATTCCTTTGATCGCTGAATGCTGGAATAACCTGGAGGTCTCTTCAACATTCGCGAAGGCTTGAGCAGTCTTCACACATATGTAGACATGCTTGTAATCACTTAGTACCGCTTCAAATTACGTACTCGCCAATCTCTAATCTTCAGTTTCAGTCTTCAACATTGGCTGAAGGTTCTTTGTGTGAGTGTTGTCTTCTTGAAGTATCGTTGTCGCTGATTGAATTACAATACAAGTTCTTCAGCGATCACTGAACAGGCTCAGTGAAGATCGCTGGAACTGAAAAGACAGATACATAAATACTTCATATAAGTGAAAAGGGATTATCATCAAATCACTGAGAGAGAGGTTTAACAATCTCCTCCTATTTGATGATAACAAGACAACATAAAGAAAGTTGTCTAATCAAATAACAGTAATGAAAAGTTACATATAAAGTACATGTCCCTTTTTACTATTTTGGGATATTTTTCTGTGATTCAGTCTTTGCTTGATGATTTTCCTTAAGTCATATTTAAGAGAAAATTACAAGGATGGAAACTGAAACTGAAAGCTTATTCACTGACTTATAGATTGTCAGAGAATGTAAAAAGTAACTTTGGAACTTATAAACTTGTGTCCCTATTACTTTTTTCAGGGATCTTTTTCAGTGAAGTACAAGAAATACTCATATTATTATCATTGAAAATATTACAAGTAGTTTAGTACTTGTCTAATACTTACAGACTAGAAGAATAATCACTGAAAGTAGACATAGTAAATAGATTGACAAGGAAAAATGAACAATATTACAAAGAGAAACTAATCTAGAACACTTAGATCTATGTAGCTAGGTACATCTTCACCAAGGTTCTTCTGATGTAGGCATTCTCTTCATATCTTCAGGTCCACGATTTTTCCAGTCATGCTATCATCTATACAGAGTAAGAGGTAAACCAAATGACCCATTGGACATAGATGTAGCTTTGACATTCTCTGAAATTTGACTTCACCTTCATAGTCAAGGAATATAACTCCTAACTTAAGTTTAAAATGCACAGAGTTGGGTGTATAGGGACCGTTGTCTGGCAAGTCGAGATTCAGCATAGAAATGTCTATACTCTCATGTTCTTTTAGGATTTCATCTAAGGAGAACATTGTTTCATGTTCGTTCCTTAGGAATGGTCCATCATTAGGATTAGAGAGCTTTTTCTTCTTCTTCTTCCCACCTTAGAGGGCCTGTCAGGGACTGTGACATACTTGGACATCCATTTGATGAGATCGCTGATGATGTCTTCAGTAATCGGCTTTTGTTCTGACTTGGATCGCTGAATGGCTTGCCTGATCTCCAGCCATTCGCTCTATCCATAGTGGCTAAGGTAGGAAGGGTACTCGGTGATGGCATCGAGATTGTCCCTAGTGATGAGCATTGAGACCAGTGTTCCATCATCTTTTGAACGTCTGTTGATGTTGATGCTGATGCTGATAATCGGCCAGGGACTGACTCTCTTCTTCATCTTTGCTTCGCTCCAGCGCTTGTCCTTTTCGACCAGCTTCAGGTTTTTCTCATGCTCAGCTTCTATAATGGAAAGAAGTTTAGCCTGGGCTTGGACAGCGTTCACCTTCTTCTTGGACTTTCTCTTGGGAAGAATCTTCTCAGCTAGTGACTTGGCCAGCTTTAAGTTGTCTTCAGTCTGCTTCTTCTGAAGCTCTAGCTCTTCTTCAGCCCTTAATGCCTCGAGTCTTTCAGCTTCTGAAAGAAAGTCAAACTCACCACCACTAGAGGTATGAAGAAGGATTTTTACTCTAGTCTGGTCGAGTGACTCCTTTAGCTGAGCCATCTACTGGTCGATGGGAGCACTGGTGGCAGGGTTTTCAGGGACCCACTCCAGTCGATCGCAGGTAGTTGATGGAATTTGAAGTTGATAAAGTGAAGTGACTACTACCTGAGAGGTAGAGTCTTCAAACAAGGGTTGAGGGATATTGAACAATACCTTTAGATTCCCTTCTTCAGCGACCGCTTTTCCTTTTGACTTGTGGCCCTGGTTAGTTGATGGAGCAGACTTTTCTTCACTTTGCTCCCCCTGGGATGCAGAATCCCTGAGGGTTACTCCCTTGGTGGCGGTTGTTGGTTTTTAATACTTGATGGTGAAGTCATCTTCATCATCATCATCATCATCACTATCTAGGTCACTTTCGGGGTCTGGGATAACAGGTTCGTCATCTTCATCTTCATCGTCTTCGTCATCATCATCATCACCAGCAATGGGTGCAGAGGTGATGGGAAGATCATCCCTTAGGATGGCATCAACCGCCTCAGCTAAAACAACTTCAATGGTCAAGATTACAAGAGCAGCAACAACTTCAGCTCTATGAGCTTCAGCTGCAGGGAATGCTGGAGCAGCAGCAGCATCAGATGGTCCAGCAGCATTGGACCTCATCTCCCCCTCACTGGTTAAGACTTGAGAGTATAAGCCAGAGAGTTCGTCCATGCGCTGATGCTGGAGAACCATCATTTCCTCTAGCCTTGACAGAGCACTGGCTAGAGTTGTCGTTGCTTCACGCGTCACATTGAGCTGAGCACGATCATCAACAGAGAAGGAAGGTGGGATCACTGGAGCTGGTTGACGGACAACATCCAGGATCTGCTGAAGAAGTTCCGTCTGCTGAAGAAAGAGAGCCAGAGCATCATCAGCCCTGCTGGAGAGAACAGCAATGGCTTCAGTGTTGGCTTGAACAGCTTACTAGAGAGTCAAGAGATGACTCTGTGCTTCTTAAACATCTTCTTTGAGAGCTGAGAGGTGCCCATCAAGTTCAACCTTGCGGGGAATCTCTTGGTGAACTTCAGCCATCTTGCAGTAAACGGAATCCACGGCTGGGAGAAGGAACTTGACATTCAACGCCATGTCGTAATCCTCGTCTTCTTTGCCGTCAATGGCGTCATCCTCCCCATCCTCTTCCTTCTCTTCCCCGTCTTCTTCTTCCTCTTCTACAGCCACAGACTGGGACATAGAAGAAGGACCTGCAAGAGATGAAGGGTGAGCAACAAGAGGCTCAGGGTTAGAAGAAATGAAAGGGTAGGAAGATGGAATACCTGAGGGGCTATCAATAACATCCAAAGGATTGTCACTGGCGTGAGCAAAGATATCCTCGAGAGGATGGACATCTGTATGTTGAGGAGCATCAAGAGGAGCAACCTCAGGTCCAGTGGTGTGTGTTTCAGTATCAGGGAGGACAGTCGCTGATACGTCATCAACACATGTGAAGACCAAAGAAGGAGGAGAAGAGAAAATGGTTGAAAAGAGACGTGGGTGTTTAACAGTGGCGGTGCTAATATCTACACCTTCAGTGATTTGGGCCGCTGAGGTGGTTGGGGTAGATGCCACTGATACGACAGTGATTGGAGGAATCACTGAAGAGCTAGAAGGGTTAGCTAAAAGTGCCTCGGGGTTAAGGCTAGTTTCAATAGCTGAAACCTATCGAGAGGTTTCAGCCAGAGACGTGGCTATCCCCTTTTTGGCCTTCTTGGCTCTTTGAGGAGAACCAAGAGTTGGTTGAGAAGGTCGCTTAGAGGAGGTTTTGGTGGCTGGGCTTGACGCGGGAGGGGGGTTACCCTTGTCCTGGCCACTTGAGAAGAAGAGGTAGTGAGAGACACTATAGAAGAAAGTGCCACATCACTGTCCCTCAGCTTATGATCCAGAATCCTGGATCCAAGCTTGGAAACCTGAAGGTTACCTTCCGTGGAGTATTTATCTCCAAAGATCTTAGCGAAGACCATCGAAAGGAACCTGGTGTAAGGCACCACCTTTTCTCGCTGGTGCTTATTCAGCTTTTGCACCAGGTCATCGAAAATGACTGCAACATAATTTATACTGCAACGCTGAATCGCAAAAAGGCCAATCGTCAAGGCGATCCTAGAGGCCTGGTCCTGACCTGCACTCTTTCCACCCATAGACTGGATGAAGTGAGAGAACAGATATTTCCAGATAGCTGACAGCCTGTTCTTCTCAATCTTTGATAAGGACTTCATGGGAGCATTTGAGTCCTTCTTCATTAGCCATTGATTGCCAATGGCATCGAGACACTCGATGATCTTGGACATTGTGGGTTCGCTGTCGATGGGGCCTTTGAGAAGGAGAAGAGCCGTCCTCATCGTGTTCACGCCAAACTTCACTTCCATGCGATTGAAGGTGAAGTTGATCTATTCAACTTGGCGTCCATGTCTGTCTTCGACATCCACCACCTCAACAGTGAACCAGAACTGCTGTAGAAATTCCTTAACTCTGATGGGTTCATCGTTAAGAGCAAAACCAAGCGATGACTATTTGAGGAAGTCAGCCGCCTCTTGATAATCCGCCTTGGAAAAAAGGATGTCTAACAAGGCAATGTGGTTGTTGGCTTTGAAGGACACCTCATCGAGAAAGAAACTAACGTTCTTGATAGCCATCTGTTTTTCGTAAGAATAAGATAAAACAGATTGTTAGTAAAACCAAGATTTGTTATGGAGAAGAATATAGGTAAGTTTTTGAATCAATAAAAACTTATTTTGAAAAATCCTTAACGAAGGATTAGGGTTTTTCAAGTAGAATGTGTTTACAGAAATATGATTATAACCAAGTAAGAGTTAGTTAAATAATCAACGTTGTTTAATATTTCAAGAGAACAAGTTTCTTAAAAAGATTAAACATATTTCTTAGAAGAATTTAAGAGAAGAAGTATTGACCTTAAGAGATTAGAGAATAAGGTCGAGAAGTTCTTGAGAAGTTGAGAGAGATTTCTTGCTTTGGAAATTTTGACAGAGTTTCGTCTTTTAAATTTTGAAAGCGTAAAGAGAAAAGTGGAGGAGAGGTCTCATATTTATAGGTAGGAGGAGAGAGAATAATATGAGAGAGAAAAGACGACGGTTGAGGAAAGAGGCCATGATGAAAAATGGCACGTTCTCATCCATGATTGGATGACATTAAATGAGGTAGCGTATGACAATAACTTTTTGCGCGTCTCAAAGCGTTGCACATAGTAAATAGAGAATGTCGTCATTAATACGGTTCATTAACTATTTTCTTTTAAAAACGAAAGGTTTTTAAGAAAACGAAGAGTCATATAGTGTTTAACTGAACACTGAAACGACCTTTTAAAACATTTTTATTAATGAAGTTAGAATTCTGCAGTGATAGTTTTAAGGCATCAGTGTCAGTGATAAGAGAATCACTGAACCTAGCATTTAAGAAACTACATTTGAATCACTGATCAAAAGGATTCAGTGATCATTTTTTATTTTTAAGAGATAGTAAGTATAAAGATATACTTATATATGGTAAGTGATATATGAATCACTGAAACCAACATTTAAAACATTTTAGTCATTGAAGAGGAAAAGCTTCAGTGAAGGTTTTAAGTTTTGAAAAAAGAGAAGAGTAATCATAACTTAGAGAGAATAGATATATTTACTCAAAAGTTTAGTGTCAGAGATAGAGCAATGAATCATTTCACTTACTGAGTGATGTTAATAGCTGAAGATTATTCTTCATTGTTCAGCATCCCTAGTTCGCTGATCAAGATGTTGAATCTTGTCTCATCAAGAGGCTTAGTGAAAAGGTCAGCGAGCTGGTACTCAGTTGGAACGAAGTGAAGTTTAATATCACCATTCATAACATGATCTCTGATAAAATGATATCAGATCTCAATATGTTTGGTCTTGGAGTGAAGTAAAAGATTGTTTGCAATTGCGATAGCACTCCTGTTGTCGCAATAGATAGAAACCTTTGAAAACTAAAGACCATAGTCCATTAGCTGGTTTTTCATCCAAAGAATTTGGGCACAACAACTACCAGCGGCTACATATTCAGCTTCAGATGTTGATGTGGATACTGAGTTTTGCTTTTTGCTTATCCAGCTAACCAACTTTCCACCTAGAAGCTGACAACCTCCAATGGTGCTTTTCCTATCAATTTTTCCACCTGCAAAATCACTATCCGAATAACCGATTGGGTCAAAACCTGAACCTTTAGGGTACCAAAGACCCGTGTTAGGAGTTCCCTTAAGATATCTGAAGATGCGTTTGACAGCAATCAGATGGGATTCCTTTGATTTAGTTTGATATCTTACACATAAGCATGTAGAGTACATGATATCTGGTCGACTAGCTGTTAGATACAGTAGGGAGCCGATCATTTCTCTATAAACAGTAACGTTTACAGGCTTTCCATTTGGATCCTTGTTGAGAGAGAGTGGAGGAGCCATTGGAGTCTTCATAGATGAACTATTTGATAAATCAAACTTCTTCAGCATGTCAAGAACATACTTACTTTGATTGATAAAGATACCTTTATCTGATTGTTTGATTTGGAGACCTAAAAAGAAGGTTAGTTCTCCCATCATGCTCATTTGATATTCTTTCTTCACGTAATCAGCAAACCGAAAACACAAAGAGGGATTAGTGGAACCAAATATAATATCATCGACATAAATTTGGACTAGAATGATGCGACCCTTAACTTTCCTAAGAAATAAGGTCTGGTCAATCTTTCCACGAATGAATTTCTCAGAGATGAGAAATAAGGAAAAGGTATCATACTAGGCATGAGGAGCCTGTTTTAAGCCATAAAGAGCTTTATCTAACCTATAGACATGGTTTGGATACTTAGGGTCAAGAAACCCTGGAGGTTGTTAAACATAAACTTCCTCTTGGAGTTTCCCATTTAGGAAAGCGCTCTTTACATCCACTTGGTAGACTTTAAAGTCTCTATGGCCAGGAAAGGCTAGAAAGAGTCGAATTGCTTCGAGTCTAGCCACTGGTGCGAAGGTTTCATCATACAAAGAGACATATATTACCTAGACCATGACGAGTCTTGATACCTGCATCTGGATCACCAAGAATTTGATGAATTGGATGGTCTTTAGTCCATCGTTGAGCCGGTAGAGAAATTTCATCTGAGTAGGTAAGTTCAGGAACAGAATATTAGGCTTCAACTGCAGTTTCTTCAGCAATTGGGACAATCGCTAAAGGAGCCTCAGATTCAACAACTGAAACAGGTTCAGATACTGAAGGCATTTCATTCACTGATTGACCAGTGTTTGAAGTAGAGGGAGGAATACAGCTAATGGGCACGGCAGCAATCTCTGAAGAAGATGCGTTGGAGTGACTAGTTGTACCTGGAATGATAGGTGGATCATCTTTAGCTTCAGGGGATTCAGTGTTGAGAAGAGCACTGTAGGAAGTTTCAGGTTGTCCATAGTGAGAGAACACCCAATTTTCTAATTCATCCTCATCATTTAAGATGGGTCTTGAATTAGCTTATCGGGATTCGTCAAAGGTGACATGGATAGATTCTTCTATCGTCTGTCTTCGTTTGTTGAATACTCTGAAGGCTTTGGATACTGAAGAATATCCAAGAAAGATTCCTTCATCAGTTTTGGGATCGAACTTTCCAAGTTGGTCGCGATTGTTGAGAATGTAACAAGTACAACCAAATATATGAAGAAAACTTATAGAAGGATTTCTTCCATGAAAAACTTCATAGGCTGTCTTCTTGAATCTTTTTATCATCAGCGATCGATTTTGAGTAAAATCGAGCAGCCTCTATGATTGTTCGATTTCTCCTTTCAACGACCCCATTTTGTCGAGGAGTCCTCACTGAAGAAAAGTTGTGAGAGATTCCCTTGTTCTCAAAGAAGTTATCCATAGTATTGTTTTTGAATTCAGTACCATGGTCACTTCTAATAGATTGTACCTTGATGTTATTAAGTACTTCTATTTTCTTGATGAACGAAATGATTTCTTCAGGTGCTTCATCTTTGGATCTGAGAAAGAAGACCCAAGTGTACCTAGCATACTCATCAACTATGACAAGCGTAAACTTCTTTCCAACTATGGATTGCACGTTGACTAGACCAAAGAGATCCATGTGCAGTAATTGAAGAGGCACAGTCACTGAAGAGATTTGCTTAGACTTAAAGCTAGTTCTTGTGTGTTTTTCTTTTCACATGCTGAGCAAAGAGATTCCTTTGCAAAGGAGTGTTGAGGAAGACCGGTGACAAGATCGTTTCTTGACTGTACCATAGCCAGTTAATGTCTGACGAGGCTTTGGAGAAAAAACAGTTGTTCTCTGTGGAAGAGGAATTCATATTGATGATATATACATTCTCTAGACGAGAACCGGTTAGGGCAACTTTATCATCTGTGTTAAGGACGTGACATGAATTCTTCAAGAATTTTAGTGTGTAGTCTGTATCACACAATTGACAGATGCTTAGAAGAATGTGCTTCAGTCCTTCAACATATGCAACTTGCTTGAACGTTATTGCACCATTGGTTAATATACCAAAACCTTTAGTATATCTTTTTCCGTTTCCTTCGAAGGTCACGGAAGGTCCTCTTTCTTCCATGTAATGAGTTAGCAGGGATTTGTCTCTAGTCATATGTCTTGAGCATCCACTATCAAGATACAATATACCTTTAACATCCTTCACAAGGAAACAATTTAAGAATGCTATTGGTACCTAGCTATTAGGGTCCAGCGTTGTTAGAGGCATCATCCACTAGTGCTGAGGAATCAGCATCAGCAGATGGCATCACTAAACCTGAAGAGGTTTGAGTGGAAAGAGGAACAACCTCTAACACTACTAAAGTAGTTTCAGTGGAAGTCTTCACAGATCCTGAAGAGGAGGCTTTAGTGGTAGGAACTACAACGTCTGATGCTGAAGACTTGTCAGCGGGAGTTGTCTTCGCTGAGCCTGAAGAAGAGGCTCTAGCGGTTTGCTTCACTTTCGTTTCTTTTGCAGCCTTAGTGAAGGATTTCACCTAGGTTGATTTCACAACCTTGGCTACTTTCTTGCCCTTAGCTGGTGAACTAGCCTTGGCGGTAGAAGGACACTTGCTGGCAGTATGTGTATTTTCACCATAGTGTTTGCACTTCCTAAAGCTGAAGGTTGCTTTAGGGCCAAAAAGTATCAAATTAGAAGAGGGACCAGCTCCAAGGATTCCCTTCTCATTGGTTCTTGGAGGAACCTTTGAGGCTTTGGATTCCTTAGGTGAAAAGTTCACGTTGAGCTGAGACTTGGATTTCTGAGAGGATTCAGATTTCCTAGTCCCCGAGGAAGAAGCTTTACAAGCTGAAGGAATAGACCTTGATCTATTTGACTTGTTAGACTTCTTAGGTAGAGGTGCAGTGACAATGGATTTACCTTTGTCTTTGCAGCCTAAACTCGAAGGAGTTCCTTCAAGATGACTCTCAGAAAAAGAAGACTGAGAGAAAAAGGTGTCAGGAATGGAAAAGAAGAAGGTGCCAAACTTAAGCATGGACACGGTGACACGTTCTTCCTGATCATAGGAGAATCCTAGACCAGTCGTTATCTTGGCGGGGATCTGAGCGTTGATGATCTCAGAGGCTTTGAGAGAAGCTTTACACCATCCTTCAATGGTAGCCTTYTCAGCCTTGAGTTCAGCGATTGCTCGCTCACGCTCAACGATAGCCTTTTCGTGTTCAACGGTGATGGCTTGGTTTACAATGACCTGATCCTTTAGATTTTCCTCAACATAGGTCAGCTCTTTGATCTTAGAACGGCAAATCTTCAACTGTTCTTGAAGATCAAGATTAAGCATTTCTACTTTAGATTTGCCATTTACGGCATTGTAAAGATCCACCGTCAACGTATCTAGTGCGGATAGGCTAGAGGAAGAAGAGAACGATACATTAGGATACATACCTGAGTAGTAGAAGAGGTAGATGGCTCAGAAGAAATAAATGCTTTTGAAGACTCTTCATTAGCATCCTTGGCCATCAGGCAAAGACAGGCTGTATCTTCCTCATCAAAAGATGATTCATCGGATGAATTAGCCCAATCATGCTCTTCAGCTATAAGACCCTTGGCCTTTTGCTGGTTGTTCTTCACCTTCCTGTACTTCTCCTTCAGTTTCAAGTATTTGTCATCCTTTGATCTAAAGGAGGATGGGGTTTTGGAAGATGACATCACAACTTTCTTCGATCTGCATTCACCTGCAAAATGTCTAGTGCGGTGACAATTATAGCAGACAACTAAAGCCTTGTCTATTCTTTCAGACTTTGGCTTTTCCTTGATGGTCAGCTGAGGAGATCTGCGATAGTTGCTTTTGCTAGCGAATCTTCTAAAAGATTTAGTCAAAAGCGCCAGGGGTTCATCAAAATCTGCTAGACCAGATTCTGGAATATCCTCAGAGTTAGAAGAGTCTAACTCTATAATAACAACAGGAGGAAGAGAAAAAGTAAAAGAAATAGAAGAGATTTCAGCTGAAGTAGCTTCTGAGATCAAAGCTAACGGAGAGATTTTCATTTCTCTAGAATCTTTGACTAGATTTCTTTTCAGCTGACGAGATTGCTCATGATTAAGCAGAATCCCGTAAAGAGTAGAGAGAGAAAGAGAGGACATGTCAATGGACATCTTAAGACACATGAAAAAGGTGTCCCAAGACTTAGGAAGACATTCCAGAAACTTAGTTAAAGTTTAGAGTTGGAATATTCCCTGCCTACAGCCCTTAGATCAATAAGAAGACAATTAAAACGTTGATGTACTTCATACAGCGTTTCCGTCTTTCCACAGAGAAAGCTTTCGTACTGACTTACTGAATTGATTTTTCTAGTTTTTTGAACTTGAGTGGTTCCCTCATATTGAACACAAAGTGCGTCCCACATGGATTTAGAAGTCCTGAGCTTCATCATAGAGTGATAAATCTCGTCAGGAAGAGACATAGCTATTATAGACCTAGTGCGAGTGTCTATAGCTATTTTCTTCTTGTCTTCATTACTCCACAGATGAGGGAGCTTTGGAATCTGCCGTTCAAGAATCGCGGCAGTCATAGCTGTCGCTAGAATAGCCGGAGAAATAACAAATGGTATATATGGTCTATTTTCTATATAGTGTCGAATTTCAGGATCCACACCTTCCAGAAAGAGGGACATCCGGTTCTTCCATAGACTAAAGTCATCAAGAACGAACCAGGGAGGTTTGGCAAGAGAGCCATTGTCTTGAATGTGTGTGTTTGTGTTTTGCAAAGCCATTTAAAAGCAGAAAAGTTATCTGGAGAATAAGATAAAATAATGCAGAAAAACAACCAAACAACTTAGAGAATATAGAACACTGCTCTGATACCACTTGTTGGTCCCTTGAGGGTCTACAAGATTGTATAACAGTTCGTAAAAGGAGGGGGGATGAATACAAATAAAATATTTTCAAATTTAAAATGTATATTGATAAGAGAAGATCAACACAAATTTTACAAGACTGTTTGCGGAAAGATAAGGTAAGAAAAATCTATCTAAACAATATTTGGTTACACACAGAATCTTAGCAAATAAGAAAAGATATGTTGTAGAGAAAAGTTCTTTTACTTAAGCTTCAATAATGCTCAAAGTAAAAATTAGGTTAAGAGAATGTGTTGCGCGCGCACTCTGTATGGAGAAGAAACACTTCTATTTATACCAATTGCATTAAATGCACATTAAATGCAATATGTTAGGGTTAGAGTGCGTGTCAAACCTTAAGAAGAAGGCTTGTCCTTTGCTACAGTGAATAGTACAAAAAGCCTATTCATGAGCAGACATCCTTACCTAAAGTTGTTGGGTAATTGAGTCAACTAGTCGGCTTCGTACCGTACTAACATTTAGAAAGGGTATGGGTTTGTCCTTTTGTGTGCATAAGGACAAGACAACAACAATCGTGCATAGCAAGCTTCCTTTGATCGCTGAATGCTGGAATAACCTGGAGGTCTCTTCAACATTCGCTGAGGCTTGAGCAGTCTTCACACATATGTAGACGGGCTTGTAATCACTAATCTTCAGTTTCTAATCCTCAGTTTCAGATCACGTACTGCTTCAGATCACGTACTCGCCAGTCTCTAATCTTCAGTTTCAGTCTTCGTAATTGACGGAAAGTTCTTTGGTGTGAGTGTTGTCTTCTTGAAGTATCGTTGTTGCTGATTGAATTACAATACAATTTCTGCAGCGATCACTGAACAGGCTCAATGAAGATCGCTGGAACTGAAAAGACAGAAACATAAATACTTCGTATAAGTGAAAAGGGATTATCATCAAATCACTGAGAGAGAGGATCAACATGGGTTCACTGTGAAAATGTGTTTCATTTTACCACTTGTGAAGATGTGATTACTTGTTTTGCACATATTGAATACTCAAAGCTCATAATTCATTAACATCACAATACTATGAAGTTAATGTGCAAAACTATGAGCATTATCATTTCATGAATGAGCATATTACAAGCACAGTTGCATCGACTAATAAGTCTTCATAGTATGAATCTAAGCATAGAAAAGTTATTTCTTACATAACATAAAAAAGGGAAACCATAATCCAATGTTACCAATACAAGCCTTATTATTAGATTGCTAAGTTTCTCATCTACATGACTGAGTGCCTCTATTACAAAAATAAAATCTTCAAGGTTAATGTCCTGGATGCAATATCTTCAACCATACTTGTTGATCTCATTGATGAATAGTCATATACCACAGATCCTCTCCCATATCATTCAAAAACCCATAAATGATGAATTTATTTGAAGCATGCTATTAACTGTTGTTGTGTTCATGTTGATTATCCATTTTTTCTTAGTATATGAACTAAATCTCTAAGGAACTTGAAAAAATGATATAATTAACATGCCTAAAATATGGAACCAGGACTACATTGTAACAGCCAATTAAAGTCATTAAAAGAAAGACAAACAAAAAGTTACAAAATTACCCTCAATATTAACTACATCGTGTGATGTGAACCATGACAATAGATGGTTTCTCATTGGTCAGTTTGTAGAATTAACATCTTTTGTTTAGTTAACAAAAGATCCTCTCTATATATAAGGATATCAAAACAAATTAGATAAGATATTGTTTTATGATTTGATTTGTTTAAATTAAAAAAAWTTATTTGTTAAATATGAATTGATTTTATTGTTTTAGTGTTTTTCCTATTTGGATATGAAACTTGGTTGAAGTTTATACAAAGATTTCTTCAATTTTAAGTTACCAAGATAATATCATGTATCGATCTTCCTTTGGTCAAAATCTAAATAGTTGATTTTGCGTTTTTGTTTGAAGAACAATACGAAAACTGGAAACCCTAGTTTTAGGATGATAAATTTGGAGTTCACTTGTAGATGATTTTCAATGATTAAGTTTGTTTATTATAATGGTGGAAAAGAAACAATAAAATTAAATCGTCTTTTATATAGTTTATTATTTATTTTAAACAAATCAAATTATAAACCATATCTTATTTTATTCACTCTAAATAAAATAAGATATGAGTTTATGATTCAATTTGTTTAAGTTAAAATTTTAATTACATTAAAACAATAAAACCATATATTTTTCCATCATTGTAATAAAACAATAAAATTTAATCGTATTTAACAAAATTATTTTTTTTTTAATTTAAACAAATCAAATTATAAAACAATATCTTAGTTAATTTATTTTGATATCCTTTTATATATATATATATATATATATGGGCCTAATCAAATGAGAACTTAATAGTTTGTGATAACCGTGAGATCTAATGTGAGCCAATCGTTTAAGTTAATTAATGTTATTTCTTAAAATAAAGTAAAAGGAAAAATTAGTAATATGATATTCCCATTTTATATTTAATTAAATTATCTAATAATTCTCTCTCTCTTTCTCTCTCTATCTATGTGTATATATATATATATATGCTCATAACAACTCTCTCTCTCTCCCCCCCCCCCTTTGTAGACAATAGGTATCTCAGTGGGAATCAACATGTATATAATAGGTATCATAGTGGTTATCATATTATTGGTGTTGTGAACACATTGTAAACAATGGGTATCACAGTGAGTATCAACCTTTATACACAATGGGTATCACAATATGCATACTGTATTTATCTTGGGTATTACAGTAAAAATCGTCTGTATGTATTCTTTAACAGTGGTGATGCTTTTTATGTATCACATTGTATATCTTGTGTTCACATTATTCTTCAGAATAATGTTTGCTAGAGAAAGGAGAGAGGAAAGATGAGAGATAAGATTCCTAAAATATCTAAAATGCCCTTTACTAAAAATTTAAGTCAAAATTATTAATTTTCTAATTTATCATTTGATTTACGTTGAGATTCGATCTCATTGTTATCATAATATACTAAGTTCTTACTTGAATGATCCCTTATATATATTTGTGTGTGTATAAAAATATATTTTTTATAGGAAAAAGACAAAAAAGTATGCAGAAAGACTAAAGTGACCCTTGATTAACGTGAGTAAACGAATTTATTTTAAGGACGTTAGTCAGAGCGACCATAGCCAATACAACTTTAATACCACATGACCAAATCCATAACAGACATACTATAGGGACCCTGGTAAAAAAAAACTTCAAAACATAGGGACCAAATCCACAATTCAGTCCAACATACTAAGTAGTTCATCTTGTTCCAAATAACATGAAACAGGCCCAGGCACAATGTCTCCATAGCCCAGATTGGCCTCGGCCTAATATCCTAAGCCAATATTGATTTACACAGATTTGGAGTGATCCTTGACCTGAATACCTAGGTATTGACATGACGGATATGACTTTCGTCGATTCATTATCTTTTAAATTTCGTTTACTAACACAGTCATGGACCATGAACGATATTATTTTATCGTTAAGTTTATTCGAAGCAAATTACGACACAAAAATATTTTTTTAACTCGGTTGCCGCTAAAAGTGATAGTCTTAGGACCATCATTATACTACAGAGACTTCACCAATCTACTTGTACTCAACTTCTAGCGGCCGTTAGACTATCAATTGAGAATCAGCGCATAATTTTTACCTCGAATTTATGATCAAACTTGTGTAGAATTTGCAGTTGTGACTATTGTTGTTGCTCATTTTCTATCTTGTAATAAAGCTAATTTAGGTTTTTTTTTTTACTGAGAACAGTAAGGATTTGAAAGGACTCCCCAATTGTCGCTTGCAAAATCAAATTCTCACTTTCTCCATTGGAAAAAAAGGTTCCTACACTCTATATGTTTTGCCAGTTCACACCTTAACATAAAATTATCAAAGTTAAATGTTCTTAAGTTATTAATTTGTTAAAGCTCGACATCTGACCACTAATTTCACTTTTTTTCTTCTAATTTAATTGACAATATACTTAGAGTTAACATTTGAAAAAGTTTATGATATACTATATATCAATCTTTTATATAAAACAGAAATGGAACGATTTGCGAGAAATAACTATTTGATGACTTTCACTCTTGATCATCCAACTTGAAACATATTAGAAAACATGTTTAGTATCATCAACCTGAATTTACCTTAATGAGTTTAAACTATGCACGTAAGAGGTGTGCAATGTAAGATGAGGAGGCTTCTAGGGTCAAGATTACCATCTGATATTTTTACGGGTCAAGAATTAGGCAGGTAAACACCACCCTAGTTGGATTGTTACCATCAATACATGTAATCAACAATGTTTGATACTTTTAAAGAAGAACATGCATGTTTTGTAAGAGACTCATCGTAAACTTCTCCTCAGGAGGATAGATGGGGCGATTTCTTGTCATTTCTCCCCACACTGCCTCCTATTATTAGTTATCGTCAATAATGTCAAGTCTCTCACATGAAAACAGTGAATTCACTAGGCTTACCCCCAAAGGTTTAAACTTGTACAAATGACACACGTACTTGAATAGTAGCAACAATAACGTTAAAGAGAATGTTTGAAGATAAAGTTAATCAGAGGTTGAAGTGCATACATAAGCACCAATAGTAGTTAAATTTTTATTTCCTTACTTTTTAGGTATGTTGGTGTTAAGTGATTAATCAGTTTTGATGTTTATGGTTTCATGTCTTGATCTTAGAAAGGCTTGTATATATTATATTAGTGAATCTAAAAGAATATTTTAAAGAAACACTAATAACGAAGTGCACGATTGTTTTTAATGCTTCAGTCTACACAAACTCTAAAATACATCAATTAGCTATCATATTTTGCATCATGTCTATTAGGGTGTGATT
Organism: Cynara cardunculus var. scolymus; assembly: GCF_001531365.2. NCBI lineage: Eukaryota > Viridiplantae > Streptophyta > Magnoliopsida > Asterales > Asteraceae > Cynara > Cynara cardunculus. The sequence goes on from NW_020200872.1 coordinate 100,418, forward strand.
AAGTATCTAAGTAACATGACTGTGTTGTGAACTCTCTGACATAATGAATTGATTAACTATATAAGTCACGTGATTTAAAAAACTCTACAGGTAGTTTAAGAATTTGACTAACATGAGGTGTCGATCATAATAGTCTTTGCTTTTAGACATGATCTCACAAGTTATATTTTATAGTCAAGTTAGATTTTGAACTTCGGCCTTAAGAGTTATGAACTTGTCAAGCGATTCAGATTTGTTGTGCATAAGGTACAAATAGCGTAATGAATTACAATCATCTATAAACAATTAAATAAATCTGATTGGGGGGGGGATAAGGATCTCAAACTCAAACTTCATATGACCCTTTTGTTACTCCCTTTAGTCTTGTCCTTCTCAATACAAATTGATACATTTCACAAACCAAACCAAACCAAAACCCGAACTATGAATTGAGTATATTCCCACCCTGAAATAAGGTCTGAAATGATAGAATATACTTATCTCCACCCTAAAATAGAAAGTTGTTTTCATAAATTTGAAGTCATCAAGGATTTCATTTCTAATGAAGTGACTTAGGGGTTGTTTACCTAAATGCTTACCCGGTAAGTGCTTACCTATATAAGTTAACACTATAATTTATTTTGATGAGTAAGATTTTAGTACATCAAAACGTATTAAATGCAACAATTTACCGGGTAAGCGCTTATCTGGGTAAGAGTTGTAATCTTCACTTACTGGGTAAGACTCTTCATCCTTCTCAACGCTCTTACCCGGTAAGATTCTTGGCCCTTGTCATGTTCATCCGATGACAAAATTTATTTGGTAAGCACTTACCAAATAAACGTTAGTAAACGGCCCCTTAATTCTATTTCACGATATGCACTACAGCTAAAATGTTTATGCCACTACTTCGAGAGAATCTTTTCCTAGCTTTCTCATAGTTCTATGGGAACTTTCACAAACTTTCTAATTCACAAACAATCGAGAATATGATAAACTCATATCTATAATTAGTTTATCCTTTTAAAACACGAGAACCAACAATGTTGAAATTGTTAGATATAATTAGTGTTTAAAATTAAAACTCTAAATCACCCAATTTTGATATAAAAATCAAATTCCGAGTAGCACTGGGTACATACAACGCATTACACATGTGTACTAAATGCATCATTAATTCTAACCGTAACAAAAGAGTCTAATGAATCCACATCAATCACATTTATCTCCCCCATCTTAATGGTCCAAGGATTTCTTTTCGGTTTTTACTTTATGAAGAATCCAACAATGAACCACGGCCATGAATAATGAAGTATACATTAATTAATCCACCAAGTATTAGAACGTACAAAAATGAAAAATGACTCCCTCATTGTAGTACAATTATTATTCCATGCAAATTGCCTAAGTGGATAGTAGCATATTACATGTGTTACAATCCTCCATCATTGTGGTCCACGGAAAAATAAGCTTGGTTGTGATGCATGTCGGAGTACGATTGAATCCTTGTGTTTGTTTCATTTTTGGATTTACATGCATAACTTTCTACATGTACATATATTTTTGCTTATGATGCCCTTCACAAAAGTGTTGGACCAAACTTTGTTTTTCGACATCAATTAATATGATGTAGGTTCTTTATAAAGTAGGTTGTCTATCGATATCATCCATTTGGTCATGTGGCTTTGTGAATTCAATTTTTATAAGGGCATTTTGTCTTCTCTTTCTTTCTCATTCCTTTATAATAACAAGAAGGATTGGAGATGTGACTTAATAACGTTGGCCAAAAAACGAATTATAATAACTTTGTAATACATTTTAATTTTTTTATAAAATTAAAATATTTATCAAATTATATTAAAATAGAACCTACTTTATAATACAACATTTTGGGGATACTATGTGGTTGGGTTTTCTTAAGAAATGTGTTTTTGAGTTAATTAATGGGACATACAAATTATGATTTTGTAGAAAAAAGGAAAGTATTATAACTTTCTACACAAATTCTTGAAAAAGTTATTATTTTTGGTTTGAAATGTTTTGCAGTATGCACAAATTAAACTAGAACAAAAGAATTGGATTAACTAAATTAAGAATGAAATAAATGATGTTTTATTTTGATTTAATTTATTTTTATATATATCGAATTTACTTTTATATATGGAATTGTTTCTAATAGTTATATATCTTGTAATATTACTTTCATACTGTAAATTTCTTATGCTAGTTGATTGTATTTAATGTGTTATCCTAATGCATTATAACTTTATTTAAAGCGTTCTTTCAATCAACCCGTCAGACCCAAGAAACTATGAATTTTGGTGGGGATTCTCGGTACTTTTCATTTTTCAATAGCTTCAATCTTTGCATAATCTATTTTTACCTCTGTCTCAGAAATAATATGACCTAGAAATTGAACTTTCCTCAAACAGAACTCACACTTGGACAACTTGGCATACGATTTATCTTTCTTCAAAAGTTCGAGAATTAAACGAAGATGTTCGGCATACTTTGCTTCTGATCTTGAATATATAAGAATATTATTGACAAATACAATAACAAATTTATCAATATATTCATTACATATCTGGTTCATTAAATCCATAAACGCTGCTAGAGCATTTGTTAGACCGAAAGGCATGACCGAAAACTCATGATGCCCGTATCTTGATCAGAATGCAGTTTTGACAATATCTTCGTCTTTGACTTTCAGTTGATGATGATACACTGACCATAAATCGATCTTAGAGAAATAACTTGCCCTAACTAGTTATTTACTCTTTATCGTTAGCTTATTCAGTTCTCGATAATCAATGCACATCCTCATCATCCCGTCTTTCTTCTTAACAAAATACATGGGAGCACCCCAAGGAGAGGTACTTGGTCTGATGAAGCCCTTATCAAGCAATTCTTTCAATTGGATCATTAACTCTTTTAATTCAGAAGGTGCTACACGGTATGGAGCTCTGGCCACTGGTGCTGCCCTAGGTAATAAATCAGTACTGAATTCCACAGATCGATCAGGTGGTAAACTAGTCAAATCTTCTGAAAATATCTCAGGAATTCGCAATTACAAACTCTCGTATTGAAGGATTTAATCCCCAGCTATACCTCTCTACTTTACGAGATTCTAATGAAATGTAGTGTTCTGTAAATCGGGAGTGTTCGATAAATTTTTCTATGTACTCCCTTACTGTTTGGTTACCTTGTTCTAGTTTTAAAACTTCTTCTTCTAATTGTCTGACTGCCGCTTTCGGGCAAAACTGTTCCCTGAATCAGTCAACAAATTCCATCCAAAACATTGTTTGTTATACATTGGGTCTTGCTAATGATTCAACATCCCAACAGTACAGGGCATTAGAACTTCAGCATTGATACAACAAATCTGACTATATCCTCGTATGAACACTTATTGGTATTGAATACTGATTCTATCTCCCTCAACCAATATATTGCCTTCACAGGATCTCTTTCTTCAGAAAATGTTGGAGGTTTACAGGTTAAAAACAATTTGATATTGCCCCCTCTAGTGTTCGTAGATTGTACTTGGGGATTTATTTCGACCCTTTCTATTTCTACCCTGGCCGGTACTCCCAGAATAGAAGTCAGAGTATTTCTCAACTTTCTCATTTCCTCTGCGAACATATCCCGAGTAACATACTTAGAATGTTGTATTGGTTCTCAATTAACGTTCTCCTAAATTGATTTACCTTGGTCTAGCTGAATTTCAGGTTGGCTATTTCTTCCTTTCCCATGTTCCTTTCCACAACCCCTACCCTGACCTCTTCCTCTACCTCGACCTGCTAGTAAATTTGTAGGATTGTTTTCAGGGGAACTTTCCCTCTCGTCTGGGCTGATGAGTGTGATCCTTTTAGATCTTCTTGAGTGGCTTGTCATATGTAAATTTTCAAAATTTGATATTTACATGATCACATTCCTCAAATACAATAAGGTATCCAAATACAAATATTTACTTGTAACCTATAATTATATTGGCCAGTTGTAATTTGAATTTACCTTACATATCGTTCTTTTAACTCAATCATATTTATTCCAAAGGTTCTTCATATTTTCTCTTTCCTTTATCCTCTGGTTGTGCCCGACCTGTAATGCATATTTTCAAAACACCAAAATGAGGGTTAGACCTTGAGGTCTAGTGATAAATCCATTTGTTAGCAATTACAAGGTGAATAATCACCAAACACATTTATAAACTCATGTTTATGATAACATCAAATAAACCACACTTTAATAAAACAAACCTCTTATGTCGCATCTAAAATATGAGACATCATCAACTTATCACATCAAATAACCCAATAACTCATTTAACACATTCTGATATAACTCATCGCGTCATATAGATGAAAATGTAATTTTCTTGCATCACATGGGTGAGACAACCCTATTTCCTCGCAACACATTGGTGCGAGGACCCCATCTCATCGCATCACATGGGTGTGATAAACCAACTTGTCGCATCAATAGAATGTGATAAATCAACTTGTTACAGCACTTTGCTGCGAAAAACATAACCCCTCGCATCACAAGGATGCGATAACAACTATTCATTGCATCAATATGATGCGACAACTTTAAGTCATCACATCACAAAGATGAGACAACTCCAAGTCATTGCATCATAAGGATGCGATAACATATAACATTTTGATCAAAAACCGAGATTTTACATTCCATTGATTATGCCACCCTTATCCTAGTATACACCTCTCTTTGATATGTCACTCTTATCCTGGTATACATCTCTCATTGATATGCCACCCTTATAACCAAAATACCTCTCTCCTTGATATGTCACCCTTATTCCAAACACATGATATAAACATATCAAAATCCCACAATTATGTTAATTATAGCATCCAAAAACAGTTCTATAATCACCCTCACATAAAAGAACCATACGGTTCTAATTTCAATACCATAAAAGGAAAGTTTGTAAAATAACTCACATTATGATCACAAAGATGAAGAAGATGTGGAGATGAACATCAATCAAATTATCCAGACAGAAGTCACAGAATCTACTTCTTTCTTTCTTCCTTACGGTTCTTGTTTCTTTCTCAGCTCAAAACACCCAAAAGTTTTTACCAACTTTCTTATTCTCTCTTTTTGAATCTCATCCCAATGAGAAAATATAATTATCTCATTATAATAACAACAATAATAAGAGGCGGTGAGATTTTAAAAGTAATTTACGCACAAATACAATTTAACCCCTTAACTTACTACCACTTTTCAAAAACAACCCTGAGCTTTATAACCAAATAACCAGTTATCACACTAGTTTGATCAAAAAAATAATACCTGAAATTAGGTGAGTTGCAAATATTATTTTCAAAACACAAATCATTTGTGTGAGGGGATTATTGGTGATGTTGTGAGCAAAAGAGACGAGGAGATGACAATAGTTGTGATGTTGGCGGTACAATGATAATGACACAGAGAATACAAATTGAAGTTGAAATAAGATTTTGTTTTCTACTATGACTCATCAGATTTTTTAAATGAAACTTAGCACATTACAATACGTTACCTTTCTATAAATTAATTCTCTTAAAATAGTAGATTCTAAAATTCATAATAAAATAATGCATTTCAAAAATGTACTTGAAGAGGTGCACCACTGTATCTCAGTTTTACGGGATAATGTACTAGTGTAAGTCTGAAAACAAATTATAGGATGACTGTATGTTTGGATGTTTTGCCATGCTATATATTAATTAATAAAAAGCATTTTTTTGTTCTTTTTTCTAAATTAAACTTAATAATAACCTTACAATAATGTATTATTTAAATGTCTCAATTCAAATATTAATTTTTTTTAAAGGGTATCCGAGCCAAAGCTCGACTAATCCCAGGCACATTCAGGGCTAAAGCATGCCCCTTTGGTAAATGTCGCACAGGATGTGCGAAGAGGGATTCGAACCTGGGTTCAGCGCTATGAACTGCCCATGCACTAACCACTCCACCACAACACTGATTGACAATTCAAATATTACTTTAGGTCTAAGTTGGAGTAATACAATAATGAGTAGCATTTGTAGGGATTTATATAGATATATAGAATTCACTTATGGATACAAAATACGAATCTTGAGTATCAAACATGACTCGCTATGAGAACTCTCCATCAGATGTCATATGAGTATCATAAATATTTATCATGTGGTCATTTTTCTTTATGCTTTAACTTGAAAACTTGGAGTTTGTGGTGTGTGTGAGTGATATACCTTCACACTTGTTCTAATTTCGTAATTGAGTGACAAAATTGTAGTTAGGTATGTGATGTATTACATAGTAATACTATCATGTATCAATATATGATTTGTCCCTCATGTACGATGGGAATGATGTCTTTGGACCACTTGATTTAATGATGCCAAGAAAACGCATGCATTTTCAGATGGTCGATATATGGGATATCGATATCTATTTACCAATACATTCAGGAATCAATAAAATAAAGATTGGACATAACGGAGATGTCACAACCATGTCTCATATTCAATCTGGACATCAAGGACAAATGGGCCTAATGTGGACAATAATATTGATAACGAGTTTGTTTATTGGTTGAATCACTAAAATTTATCATTTGGGTAACGATGATGTATTGCTAAATGTTGTTCTTCGTTTATAATTACAAGTATGCTTATAACTATTTCCAACATTATAAAGTTCCAATCGCTGACACACAAAAAAATATGATCAAATAAGGAGGCCGAATAATTAAAAGTGTTTTATTACTAATATCTTGTCTATAATTTAATACGATTCATTTATCAAACTTGATATCTAATATTAATTAGATGTAAAATGGAGGTTGAATGTTATCAATAGTTGAAACTTTCATTTTTAGAAAAACATGGGAAAGATATTGTTTCACATATCACGAGTTTCCAACATAAGGAAACTCAAGGGATCGTTTTGCAACTAATTGGAAACCCTAGTTTTAGGAAAACACCAATCCCCCCCCCCCCATTCACCACTGCCTTTCTGACATAATCATGCCTTGTAACATAAAGGAAAGAGAAGACAACTACTGCATTTTCGTGTAAGGAAGAAAGTGATTCAGTTCACTTGCGTGGATACCATGAAAGCAATGTTCTGAAGGTCGTTGCTTGGATTCAAAAATGATATCAAAGGTTGTTGTTCGTTAACATAAATTTTTGGAAGACCCAATTTATTCTGGTTCGTTAACATAATCATGCCTTCCAAGAAAGTGATCCTTGGAAGGTTATATTTCATTTTTCTATTGTGCTTGTGACAATGTAACTCAACAAATTCCTCACTGTATTTTGGTTCCCGTTACATCATAAGTTAGGGCCACTATTTGGTATGTTAGGTCAATGTCAACTGCAATTCAATCATGTCGAATGTCCCACACTTTTTCTATATGATCGTAGGCAACACTTAATACTCATACTAAGTTGGTCTAACTCAAGACTCCGATAGAACAAGGCAACTGCAAGAAAGCATGAAAAGATAGAAAGTACGAGAGAAGTCTTATAGTATTAGTTGAGAGAGAACCTTACAAGAGAATGTGAGGTAAGTTGTACCAAAAGAATCCCACCTCCCAATACGTACCTCCTAAAGGGATGCTCATGATCTAATTGCATCAATAATGTCGATTAACTCTCTTGAATTCCTATTATGTATTTAGAGTGAGATGGGTTCAAGCGACAATGGTATTAGGCAATCAAGATGCAACTTTGGGACCCGACTTATGAAGTTGATGAAATTACGAAGCATACATTGAAGAAATTTCTTTCAATAATTTTATTACATTTGTAGTTGTCGATGTTGCATTAACTTCACCTCTTGCCTAAAAACCGATCAATAACAGGTTGATAGTGAACATGTCTTCTTAAGTGTACAATTTATTGGATTTGTAGCTCAATCATGTTGGGGTTAGTTATATGCTTTTTCATCATTTTCATAAGGAAAGAAAGAGAAAAACCAACCATTTATTCTTAATTTGCCAATTAATATTTTTCTTTATCTTTGTTAAAAAAAATCTCTATGGACAATATTCTTTGACCAATTGATTGAGTTGTCTAGTTTGATTAGATTTTTTAGGATATTGAGGTTTGGAATTTATTGTTTGTAATCACAAACATCTCAATACGAAGAATGCTGCAATATTATATCAGTGAAAATATTACATTATATGTGTTACAAAGACTATGATACTGTCAAATGTTTGGTTATGATACATCGAGAGTACGATTATATGATAATATTGTCTTTTGAATTTACATACATATGTCTATATCAATACTTTTACTTTGTAACGATTGCTTTGTGAAAATACATCGGACCAAATTTCATTTTCGAACAATACTATAACGTTGTTTCTCAATGAAGTGGACAATCCAAATGGTCCTTATACTTAAGGATTGCCCACAGATGTCATCTCCAAATAATATTTTCCACACTTTTGTCTTTTAACGACTTCCTCAACAATAATTCAGTGTCTTCATTCATGTGTCTCTCAGTGACTTCAACTACGAGATAACAACATTCTGAAAGAAGAAATAGTAGCAAATTGAGTTTTGCAATCGCAATGACCCAAAGGTGCAACCATCTTTGATAAAATGCAACAAAAGATTTCATCATGGATAGCTCACCAAGATTTTCATGGTAGAAAAGGAGAAATCAATGTAAAAAATTATGCTTCGAACTGAGATTTGTATCAAAGAGTAAGCAAACCAAATTACAAACAATTACCCGAAAACAAAAACAAGAAAACAAATACCTCATGCATAGCAAAAAAAAAATTTGTAACCTTCCAATGATCTATATGAAACAAAGCAAATCGGGTGTTCAAAGTTACCACTTTTTTGTTGAATCAAACTTTACAAAGAGGGTGAATTGATGTTTTGATTTATAAAACAGAAACCTCCACAATATCCATACAAACAAATCCGAATGCACTCAATATTACCTTTAATTACTTACTGCGTGGCTAATGATATTCAGTTTACGGTGTACTATTGGCTCTGTAATAGAACTAAGGCTTTTGCCACGTTATCTTAGAATAGGTGGTCTTGTAACCCGAACATGATGTAGCTGTTTTTTATTTTTTGCTCGCCGGTCTAGTCACTGGCTAGTCCTGGTTTTAATATATTGGCCGTTAAAAAAAATTACATTTCAAGCACTACTAGAAAACTGGGCATTTCTGGCGGAATTTCCGGCGGACAATTTCCGCCGGAACTTTTCCGGCGGATTTCCGGCGGACATTAAAAAAGTCAACTTTTGTTGACTTCCGCCGGAGCTCTGCCGGAAATCCGCCGGAAAAGTGAAACCGGTTATATTTCCGGCGGATTTCCGGCGGATTTATTAATTAAGGGTTAATTAATCTTTGAAAATTAATTAATATTTGAAAAAAAAGGGGAAAAAATTTTACCGGCGGAAATTGTTTTAGAAAAATAATTTTAAAAAAATTTAAAAAAAACTTTTAGAAAAATAAAAAAACTAAAAATATATCCGCCGGAAATGTTTTTAAAAAAAAAATAAAAATCTTTTAACATTTTCCGGCGGAGAAGTTCCGCCGGAAATTTTAAAAATTGTTTTAGAAAAATAATTTTAAAAAAATTTAAAAAAAACTTGTAGAAAAATAAATTTTAAAAAAACTAAAAATATATCCGCCGGAAATGTTTTTTAGAAAAATAAATAAAAAACTTTTAACATTTTCCGGCGGACAAGTTCCGCCGGAAATTTTAAAAATTCAAAAAATATAAATCCGCCGGAAATAATTTTTAAAAAATTAAAAAAACCTTTTAAAAAAATTTAAAAATAAATCCGCCGGAAATCCGCCGGAAATTTAAGAAATTAGAAAAAATTAAAAAATAAATCCGCCGGAAATAGTTTTAGAAAAATACCATATTGATCTTTAATGAACCGTATTGGGCCTTAATGGATCGTATTGGGCATTAATGAACCGTATTGGCCTCTAATGAATCGTATTGGGCTCTAATGAACCGTATTGGGCTCTAATGAACCGTATTGGCCTCTAATGAATCGTATTGGGCTCTAATGAACCGTATTGGGCTCTAATGAACCGTATTGGCCTTTAACGGTTTGAACCGTATTGGGCTGTAATGAACCGTATTGGGCTGTAATGAATCGTATTGGGCATTAATGAACCATATTGGACAGTATTGGGCTTTAATGAACCGTATTGGGCTCTAATGAACCGTATTGGGCTTTAATGAACCGTATTGGGCTCTAATGAACCGTATTGGGCTTTAATGAACTGTATTGGGCTTTAATGAACCGTATTGGGCTTTAATGAATCGTATGAACCGTATTGGGCTTTAATGAACCGTATTGGGCTCTAATGAACCGTATTGGGCCTTAACGGACCGTATTG
>NW_020200873.1:0-1311 GCF_001531365.2 Cynara cardunculus var. scolymus
GAGCTCATCAAAAGGATGTCCAGGTATGTCAAGGTCCCTGACAGGCCAACTCTGAAGAAAGGTGGGAAGAAGAAAATAAAGCTCTCTGATCCTAATGAAGGACCATCCTTAAGGAACGAACATGATACAAGTTCTCTTTAGATGAAGTCCTGAAGGGTCATATGAGTATCGACATTTCTATGTTGAATCTTGGCTTGCTAGATAAGGGTCTCTATACACCCAACTCTGTGCATTTTAAACCTGAGTTAGGAATTATATTCCTTGACTATGAAGGTGAAGTCAGATTTCAGAGAATGTCAGAGCTACGTCTATGTCCAATGGATCACTTGGTATATCTTTTGCTCTGGAAAGATGATAGCATGCCTAGAAGAGTCGTCGATCTGAAGATACGAAGGGAATTCCTACGTCGAAGAAACCTTGGTGAAAATGTACCTGATTACACAGATCTAAGTGTTCTAGAATAAGGTTCTCTTTGTAACTACAATCTACTTTTCCTTGTAAATCTTTTTCTATATCTTCTTTCATTGATTGTATTTACATTTTATAAATTCTGAATATGTACTGTAATACTTGTATTATTTCCAATGATTAATAAAATGAGTATTCCATGTACTTCATTGAAAAAGATCCCTGAAAAAAGTAATAGGGACACAAGTTTATGAGTTTCGATGTTACTTTTTCCGTTCACTGACAGTCTTTAACTCAGTGAATAAGCTTTCAGTTTAAGTTTCCGTACTTGTAGTTTTCTTAGATATAACTTAAGAAAACTTCTCAAGCTGAGACTATCCAAACTGAAAAAGATCCCAAAATAGTAAAWAGRGACATRTACTTTATRTGTAACTTTTCCTTACTATTATTTGATAAGATAACTTTCTTTATGTTATCTTGTTATCATCAAATAGGGGGAGATTGTTGATCATCTCTCTCAGTGATTTGATGATAATCCCTTTTTTCTTTTACGTTGTATTTGTGTTTCTGTATTTCAATTACAGCGATCATCATTGAGTATGTTCAGTGATCGCTGAAGAACTTGTATTGTAAATTCATCAGAGACATCTTTACTTCAAGAAGACAACACTCACACCACAGATCCTTCAGCGAATGTCGAAGACTGAAACTGAAGATTAAAGACTGCCAAGTACGTGATCTGAAGCGGTATTCAGTGATTACAAGCCTGTCTACATATGTGTGAAGACTGCTCTAGCTTHARYGAATGATGATGAGACCTCCAGGTCATTCCAGCATTCAGCGATCAAAGGAAGCTTGCTTAGCATGATTGTTGTTGTCTTGTCCTTATGCACACAAAGGACA
>NW_020200873.1:1521-5144 GCF_001531365.2 Cynara cardunculus var. scolymus
TCAATATATATTTTAAATTTGAAAATACTGTGTTTGTATTCATCCCCCTCCTTTCTACAAAATGTTTCTATTCTTGTAGACCCTTACGGGACCAACAGGCTCCATCGAGATGAATCCAACATCAAAGTGTTGTTATGTACGACCGGTACGGTATACAAATAAAGATTCATGAATGTCACACACTCATGCATAAGGTACCATTCTGCAATACAACCCTCGGGGTAATGTGTGCTTGTTACATGTTTCTTGTACTCTCCAAGTTGTCTGAGAATGAGATCAATAATTAATATAAATTCAATATATATAATTATAAATATCAATAGTGTGCACATACCTCTCTATAGGAAACATCCAAGTGTAATGCACAGGACCGATTAGGAAGACTTGTTCAGGAAGATGGATGCAGAGATGTACCATGATTGTGAAGAAAGCTGGAGGGAATATCACTTTTAACTTGCATAAAATCAAAATAATGTCTTTTTGCATCTGTTCAACATCTGACTTCTTCAACTCTCGAGTACACAACATCTGAAAGAATCTAGATAAGTCGCAAATTGCATCAGCGACATGATTGGCCATGTACGGTCGTATGACCACGAGAAGAATGCGCTGAAGCAACACGTGGCAGTCATGAATCTTCAAACCATAAAACTTCTTGTCATTTATATTTACCTTGTTCTTTAAGCTTCCAGCATAACCACTGGAATACTGAACCGCAACAATTTGATCAAGCACCACGAGGCGAAATTAAGGCTTCACCGTGTAATTGGCGTAAGGTAGCGTTGTTTTTCTCGAGGTGCCTCGGGGTTTCTTCGGCCAAAGATGCTTGCGTATCTTCATATCTTCAAGAGTTTTGCGGGCTTTAAGATCGTCCTTAGACTTTCCATCAAACCCCAGAACTGTACCAAGAATGTTGTCACATACATTCTTCTCGATGTGCATGACATCCAAGGCATGTGTCACTCTAGATTTCTTCCAATACGGGAGCTCCCAAAAGATGCTTTTGTGAGTCCAACACAACTTTGGCTCATTCATCCCCTAATGTTAACAATAATCTTAGTTTAATTTTCATATATGATACGTAAATACAAGTTTTGAATGTAATAGATTTACAAACCTGTTTCGATTTCTTCTCTTTAACCAAACTCAAACGAGGGTATCGATGGGAGACAGTTTCCCTATAAACCTGAATTGCAGTTCGAGTTTGTGGAGCTAGTCGAAGCTCATCCTTTCCATTAAATTTTCTCCCTTGAATTCGAAATTCATGATTCATATCTAACCATCTACGTGCCCCTATATATGACATCCTACCATGAGAGAACTTAGCATCAGTGTCATCCAAACATATGGGACATGCCTTGTACCCTTTCGTCTGAATACCACTTAACATTCCCAACCCTGGAAAATCACTAATAGTCCACATCACTGCAACTTTCATCATAGAGTACTCTTCCCCGTATCGATCTCATGTCCTAAAACCAGTCTCCTAAGAATTTTGAGCTCATCAATCAGTGGTCTCATAAACAAATTGAGATATTTCCTTGGAGATTTTGGTCCGGATATCAACATCGTTAGTATATTAAATTCCTTTTGCATGCACATTGAAGGAGGTAAGTTGTATGAAATCACAACAATTGGCCAAAGGCTATATGGAGTAGCAGAAACTCCGAAAGGACTAAACTCATCAGTCGATAAAGCGAGATGAACGTTTCTGAGGTCACTCGCAAATTGAGGATATGACCTATTATGTGTCAAAGAGTACAAATCTATTTAAAACATTTACTTGTCAAAAAACATAACCATATTAAAAGAAATTGCGTGTCAAACAAGTATATTAAAAATATTTACCTATCAAAATCTTTCCATGCTTCACCATCAGCTGTGTGTCTCAATACATCATCATACGGGGATGTTTCCCTTTGACCATGCCATCTCATATGATCTGCAGTATATTTTGACATGTACAAACGTTGCAACCTCGGTGTCAGAGGAAAGTAACGAACAGTCTTCATCGGTACTTTGTTACCGACATCGTCATATCTTGGCAATCCACATACGGGGCAATGGTCATCTATGTCACCCTCTTTATAGTATAAGAAACAACCATTTAAACATGCGTGGATAAGCTCATACCCCATCCCAACGCCTTTAAGGATCTTTTTCGCCTCTGTATATGATTTAGGAAACTTGTTTGGAGTGGGCAATAAAGATTTTTGAAACCCCAAATGCTTATCAAATGCCTTGATAGAAATTGCAGTTTCTTCTTTTAGAGAAATTGCTCTTAGAAGGGCACCCAAGGAAGTTTCTGTACAACCATCGTACAATGGAGTATTCGTTTCTGCTAGCAGTCGCGCATAGGCATCAATGACTTTAGAAGCAACAATGTCTACATCACAAACTGGAGTACTCTCATGGGCGATTGATTCGCCATCATTGTACCGCTCATGAAACGGAAATGCATCTTTCACAAAATTTACAATAGGATTGACATTGTGACTCAAAGACGCTCGATCGCGTATTATATTCAACCTTCGTTGTGATGCAGTAGGTATATTTGTAACTTCACCGTGTTGATCCCACACAGTATAATTTTTCATTATACCAACATCTTTCAAATGGAAAATTATATCTGCCTCATTTTGAAATAACATGTTGCCACAGTCTATGCAGGGGCATTTATAATAACCATTCCAACTAACTGAATTCTTTTTAGCAAATTCCAGAAATGCATATATTCCAAAAATGTATTTTTCCTCGTATCTTTTTAAATTCATCCAACTTTTGTCCACATTTTCTGTCATATCTATATGTGAAAAATAAATGCATACATATAGTCTATAGATATTTTTAGACACGTAGTAATCCAAATTTACATGAGATAAACATAAAATAACTACAAAATTAGACAAAATACGATAATAATTACCTAATAATCTTTAAATGACTTTTGATGATGAATACAATGTTTGTTGGAAGACAAAACTCGGCAATATACTCCAAATCACGTCCCAAGCCCTTAGAAACAAAATGTTGGAAATGAAGATTAGATGTTGGAAATGGGGGAACTACAAATATTTATATTTGATTTTCATCTTAGGCAACATAGAAACAAGAATATATGTTGCCTAAGAAAGCTCTAAAGCAACAAGCACAATAGATAATATGTTGCCTAAGTAAATGTGATGGATTTATCGTACAATGCCAGTTGTCAACCTTAAAACTTATGTCAATCTTAAAACCTTCAACTACCAGGAGTTATTATGTTTTTAAGCTTAGGCAACATAGAAACATGAATATATGTTGCCTAAGTAAATTATGATAAATCTTTTGTACAATGTCAGTTGTCACCTTGGTAGCATCAATTTTTTTACCTTAGGCAACATATATTCTTGTCACCTTGTTTCTATGTTGCCTAAGTAAATTGGGTTGAATTTATAATTTTTACCTTAGGCAACATAAAAACAAGAATATATGTTGCCTTAGTAAAATATGATAAATTTTTTCGTACACTGCCAGTTGTCACCTTGAAAGCATCAACTTGTTTATAAGTAAATTGAGTTGAATTTATAATATTTACCTTAGGCAACATAGAAACAAGAATATATGTTACCTAAGTAAATTTG
>NW_020200873.1:5349-14743 GCF_001531365.2 Cynara cardunculus var. scolymus
TTATAATTTTTACCTTAGGCAACATAGAAACAAGAATATATGTTGCCTAAGTAAATTATGATAAATCTTTTCGTACACTGCTAGTTGTCACCTTGGAAGCATCAACTTGTTTATAAGTAAATTGGGTTGAATTTATAATATTTACCTTAGGCAACATAGAAACAAGAATATAAGTTGCCTAAGTAAATTGGGTTGAATTTATAATTTTTACCTTAGGCAAACATAGAAATAGGAATATATGTTGCTTAAGTAAACTTTGTTGGATGTTTTTACCTTAGGCAACATAGTATAAGAATATATGTTGACTAAGTAAACTTTGACAGATTTAAAAAAAACTATGAGTGTTCAACATTGAACTAAGGCAACATAGGTTAGTATGTTGCCTAGGATATATGCACGCAACATAGAATTATTTATATGTTGCCTAAGGTCACACTTAGGTAACATAGAACCATATGTTGCATTAGAGGAAACTTAGGCAACATATAATAGCATTTGTTGTCTTAGCGTATCTTAAGCAACATAGGCAATTTACATTTGTTGTCTAAGGCAACATTTGGTGTAGTGTCTATTACATAAGTTGAAAATAACATGGTGAGTATGTGTTCCATATGTGGAATCTGTGTTTCTTTTGGTAATTTTTGTGTGTTTCATCCGGTGAATCTCTGTTACCAAAATGACGATTATGTCATTTTTCTTATTAAAAGCAACTTTAAATTAAAACCATAGAATCAAAACCAACTTATGGATTAGATAAGTCCTCATGGTTCTCAACCTTTTTGTGGTTCTCATTTGATTATCGTCCAAATATATATATATATATATATATATATATTGTTACTTTTCAAAAATCGGGGTGCTACAAAACATCTTCTGAGGTTCGGTTTTGGATGTTCAAGAGGACCCTTGCTAGGATTCAAGTATTTGGATCCTTTATTTTGTATACAACAGTATGATGTCTCAATTCTATGCTTTAAGGCTTTATTCTATGTTGAAGATGATGAACCCTTTTGTTTTTTAGATTAGCAGACCACACACACCAAGATTAGATAGCAAACTATGTATAATAGTCATAGTCCTTGAATTCCCCCAACTTATTTCATTCCCTTTATTGGGTTTTGGTTACAACATTTTTTATAGGACATGCCTGCCCAGACTTCAACGGTTAGTGATATCTCAATGTTCTTCCCTTAATAAGCGTAGAGGACTTAGATTGAATATTGCATATATATGAATCTTATGTATCCAGTTCTAGGACTTTATTTCTGATTTAGTAGTAGATTTGAAGCAGAAGCTTGAAGACTGATTTGATTGCACCTAGCTACCGACAGATGTGTGGGTGCTAATGTCTACATCTACCATCATACACGATATGATGCCTTCCATCTTCGAAATGTCAACTGGGACACTGTATTCAATCTCGGAAATGAGAAGAACCGTTTTGTTATATCATATTGTCATTGTAGGTTGTGACTTGTGGTTTAAACTAAGCATGTTGAGGTCATGGCCTTGTTGAGCTTCCAACAAGATGTTATTCTGGTCAGCTAGCTCTACTTATGCTTTCTACTTTTGCTATGGTAATTAATATATACCTCATATGATGGTAGAAAATAAGTATACAAAATCTACATAAAGCTTGCTTAAATACTGTAAGCTCAGTTTTCGTCACATTTTAAATCAAAATTTTAGTTTCTATATGTTTTTAAATCATGGACTGTCTTTATTTTATTACTAATTAAGCTTACTTCAACGTACTGTGATGCCTATGGTATAAAAAGAAAACATTTTTCTGTATTAAATGGGAAGATTAACTAAAACCATATGAATTGAATGATAAATGAACAATGTGTTAGCATCTACATAAGAGTCATCCTTTCACCTCCCACAGTTTTCTATTTTTGGTCATAAATTGCATAATTTTAAATAATATTATTGGAACCCTAAAATTTATAATAGAAAAGCACCAAGTTTGTAATGATAGATATGAAGCACTAAGCCAATAGTTTCGAACTAAAAATACCAAACTTGTTTCTTGGATTAATACCGGTTAACTGATAGGAATTAATCTTGGTATTCTGATTTAAGGACCTTTAATTTGTACTATACTTATTACTTTCTTTCTTAAAGTGAAGACACATTTGACTTTCCGCATTTAATTAAGGTTATATATGTTCGACAAAACCTTTTTTAATCATAGGCGAAACAGAGTTAATTTTATTACTAGCTCATAAGTTGGTTATTGGTTGTTGGTTGGAAAACTAGTTGTTAGTTGATTAGTTGGCTCATAAACTTTTTGGCACTATGTTTAATTTGCCATCAAGAAAAGCATTGATCGATAATTTCAAACCACAAAAATTTTATCATTCATTTTAAATTCCCAAAATTAATTATTTTAAATATTACAAATGACATCTTGTATCGATAATTACCTATCTAGAAACATAATTCGAGTTGGCACCTCAAGTTTCTCCATCGAATGAATATATTGAATCCATCAGTCTTGTCACCCCTGGTTCCCCATTGAAGTTGATGTCAATGAGGTTGACGAGGAGGAAAAGGAAGATGAAGAAGAAGAAGAAGAGTTTCAAGGTAGAATAGATTCAATTGAGGCTCATAATGAACCTTTTCTATCCAACCAATATGAGTCTATATAGTTGGTAGTTTAGTTATGTATGTTTGATGGTGGTTATATTTATCATGTTGTAAAATGATGAAAATGAACCTTCTTTTTTCTTGTTAGTATGTTTATTTGATGGTTGTTTATACCTATCGTGTTGTAAAAATATGTTCTCAATTAATCATTTTATGTAGCACGATATGATTAGAGGTAGACGTGGTTATTCTAGTTCTCGTCCCTTACGAGGGGAATCCAACTCTTCTCGAGGTTTTATGGTTCTGGTACCAGGTTTTCGGGTGGTTCTGCTATGTCAGACGATATCTGTTACAAAGACTATTTGGACTCCGAACGCTTCAGGTCTGGACGATATTGTCCTAGAGTTTGATGTAGCTTAAAGGGTCTTGTCATTCGTAATGGGTGATATTAGGCTTAAGTGAGTGATAATGTATCTTAATGGGTCTTGTTGGATCATAATGGATCATATTAGACCTAATTGAGTTATAATGTACGCTAACGGGGTCCTGTTAGACCTTAGTAACATCAGACCTAACTGAGTCATAATGCATCTTAATGGGTCTTCTCGGATCTAAACGATTCATATCAGGCTTAATGGATTCATAATTTACTTTATGGGTTTTATTGGATCTTAAGGAGTCATATTACGCATAACTGAGTCATAATGGATGCTAATGGTCTTATTAGACCTTAACGGGTCATATCAGACATAATTGAGTCAGAATGGACCTTAGGAGGTCATAACATGGTTATAAAGTCTTTAAGATAGTTTGAGTTGCCAATTGTTGGGCAAACGTTAGACCTTATTTATTGTGCAAATGTTTATTTTACAATCATTATGCTGAGTTTTGTTCTTATCATGTTTTGCAATTATAGTCCCGGTATCATCAATCATCAAAAAAATATAGGGAGGACATGAGTTCTTAGCCACAGTTAGGAGACATTGATCTGTGGACGGAGGCTGCCAAATGACTGAAGAAGGGGAGGATCTACGGGTTCAGTGTGCCATACGATCCACAATACGTGATGACTGGTACCTCCAATTCCAACTTCAGTACCATATAATCCTCTGAGTAGGGGACTTCTAATGAGGTATATATATTGATACATTCATTTTTTTACAAACTTACATTATGTTAAATTGATACTAATTGTTTATGTTGAATAAATGAATGTATGACGCCTGAAGGAGGAGCTTAAAAAGAAAGATGAGCAATTTGAGGAACAACAGTGGGCGTTTAAGCAGAGGTGTGAGCAAGGATAGAGCAGCAACAGCAACACGTTGCAGAACAAATGAGAGTAATGATGGAGCAGCTCGCTAGATTCACCAATGCTCCAATCAGCTTTACAACATCCACCTCCCCTCTTAATTTTAGCTAGACATATTGCGTTTGCACTATTGATTACTTGTAGTTACGTGTGGATAAATTTAGATTACCTATTGGTAATTTTATATTACACTATTTCTAATTATGTTTAGGCAGATTTAGATTACTCTATATAGAGAAACACGTATTTTAATTTTTTTTAATTAAAAAAAGTTGGAATTTTCAACAGAATGAAAATCCCATGCAAATTCGTCACAGAATGTCAACTACGATAGACCAAGTTCTGTAAAAAAATCCCATGAAAAGGATTCTATTGAAACTCTCATGAAAAAAAAAATTCCGTCGAAAATTCCATGAAAAAGATTCCGTTGAAAATACCATGAAAATTATTCCGCTGAAAACCTTAAAAATGATTCGGTCGAAAATCTCTCGCACATAAGAATCCGTCAAAAATCCCTCGAATGTTACAATCTGTAGAAAATCCCTCAAAAATTAAAATCTCTCGAAAATCCTTCAAAGATTATCCTCGAAATTCCATAAAAAAATCTACGAAAGGGTTGTCGAAAATTGCTTGGAATTTTCATTGGTTTTTCAATGGATTATTTATGTCGAAAATTCCATCGAAAATCTCTTGAAAACCCAGATTTTCGGCCAATATGTTACTGACTCGTTGAAAATTAACCGAAAACAAATATATTCGACAAAATAATCCTTTTAAAATGCTCCTCTGTTTTACAATGAAAAGGGTCAAAAATGGTTTAAAAGAAATGAGAAATAAGAATTGAGGATTAGCCTACATTCCAGAAAAAATGGTCGACGAAGTGGGTTATGGTTGAGATTGAGGTAGGAGTCTTTGGCCCTATGTCTATGGTCATAACATGTACATCATCACTTGGTTTCTATCTAAAACCAATATTTATATATTCTTATCTATTAGGTCATGTATATTCCACTACAAAAATGAAAAGTATCAGCGAGGGATTAGCGACGGTCAAAAGGGGTCTTCCGTCGTTGATCCATCGCTGATACTCCGTCGGTCAAAAGCTCGTAGGTAATGCTATTAGTGACGGATCAGCGACGGATCAACGACGAAATTTAGCGATGGATTAGCGAGAGAAACTTTCAGCGATAGATCAGCGAAAGAAACTTTCAATGACGGATAATCGAGGGAAACTTTCAGCGATGGATCAGCGAGGGAAACTTTTAGCGATAGATCAGCAAGGAAAACTTTCAGCGACGAATCAACGAGGGATTTTGTTTTTGGCCAATTCCCTTATTGATCCCTCGTAGATCAACGAGGGATCAATGAGGGAATTCATTTTTGGCCAATTCCTACGTCTCGACCCAAGTCCCTACGTCCGCTTCTTTCCACCCGAAACCCAAGAAGTTGGCTTTACCAACACAACATTAGGGTCGTTCCCTTCATTCTATATTGACCCCTGCAGTTCGCTTTTTGCGCTTCACCACCATGTCCACGGCTCGACTAGCCTGCCAATGGTAGTGGAAATTATCCCGTTCCCTGCTTAGAGATTTTATACTGACCTTGGGCCCGGCTGGTTTTTTAGGAATCCCGTCCCTGCCGTGCTCAAGGCCTAGTTGGCCTACCAGCGGTATTGGGAATGATCCCTCGGTGATATGCAAGAGATAGGCGAGAGAATTGGCAAAAAACTAATTTCCTTGTTGATCCCTCGTTGATCTGCGAGGGCTCAGCGAAAGAATTGACAAAAGACCAGTTTCCCTCACTGATCTCTCGTAGATCTGCGAGGGATCAGTGAGAGAATAAGTTTCTAGCCAATTTCTTTGTTGATAGCGAAGGATCAACGAGGTAATTGGTTTTTGGCCAATTCCCTCACTGATCCCTAAGGGACGTTTGATTCGTAGAATGGAATTCGAATTCGATGGAACTGGAATTCATCAAATGAATTTGACTTTGAGGGAATGAAATGAAATATGATGGAATTTGACCATGCCTTCTGATTGCCTTTGGTTGCATGGAATTGGAATGGAATTCTTAACGGAATTGGATTAGGGAAGGAATCTATAGGAAATGAACTGAAATCCTAGCATATTGCCATGGAATTGTAAAATCTATGGGTGAAGGAATCGACTGAAATTGAAAGGATTTCTTAATCTTATTCCATGAACTAAACACTCTATTTGGAATTTGGTCAAAGATTTAGACATTTCAATTCCTTTCCCTAAGGGAATTGGATATTGGATCAACGTGATCAACGAGAGAATTAGCCAAAAACCAATTTCCTCGCTGATCTCTCGTAGGTCAGCGAAGGACTTTTTCTATCGCTAATTTTCATCACTGAAGCCAAGTTTTCTAGTAGTATTCACAATATCTAATCTTACTATATTGTAATATTCTCAAGGATTATATATGATAATATCTCAAAACCGGAGGAACAACTGTGCATTTATAGCCCAAGAACAATTAATGCATGTAATATTGAATGAGATAATCTTGGGGGCCACAAAAGTCAATTTTTGGAACAATGACCCAAAAAAAAAGAAATATTTTTTTTGGCAGTATCATACGGACATGAGTAAGATAGATAGATATATATATATATATATATATAGGTAATAGGTATTATTATATTAATATTAATAGTATCTACATTTATCTTCTGAACAATTTTAGAAATAACTCATTTTGCTAATCATTCGGCTTAGACGTCACTTGGTCTAAATATTAGATTCGAGGATGTCAAGATAAAAGACAACCAAAGCTCACAAGAATATTCAAATATATGGTTAGTGATGAACTCTACTAATACACCCAAAAACTTGAATAATTCTGATAATCAACCGAAAAACTTGAATAATTTCTCATAAACATATAAAACCATAAAATAAAATTGAGATGATCAGAGAATAAAACATGAATTAAGATTGACGGTTTGAGTTTTTGCATTCAAAATCAAGATACATTATGTGAGTACACTTTTATTTAAAATAAAGTCTTTTTTGTTTCTTTACTTCTTTGACGAAAATATGTATTTGTACCCAAAATTTAAAAAAGATGAATACAAAACATTTATTTACGAAATTATTAATTAAAACACTTTGCATTCACTAAACCGAAACTTCATAGCATATCAATTAATACATTCCAGTTGATATGTTACATATGTTTTGTTTGGTATTATAAAATAACACTTTGTTTTTTCAAATATTCTCAACCATAAAGTACTGGTACATGATCGAAGTCCAGTTTGTGTAGAAAACCCAAATGGAATAAGTTTACAGGAAATTAAACATAAATTTATCAGACATTGCTTTCAGATTTCGGGAGCAGTACGGTTCTTGGGTTCACAAAACGTTTATCTTATATTCGAACATGGTTTAGGCCAGACTTTTCGTCGAGTCCCCTGGAGAAGAACTTGATGATGTAGTCCCTTACTGTGAAATCTGTATACATCTGAGAACTTTCTTTCGTTATAAGCTCCTCAATCGGTCCATAAACTTTTGCGGGTGTTGACACACCATCAACAAAACATGCAACCGACGTTCTTGTTCGACTTGCATTCCCAAGTGCACGATGGATCACACTTTTGAACTTATCATTTGATAAGATCTGCATGGAATCAACACAATTTCATAACCAATTAAGCATAATTATATTCATTCGTATGTATATATCCTTTTCCTCGTATTTCAAGAAAAAGAACCTGAAGAAGATCTCCAATATTGACAATGAGAGCACCAGGAATAGGTTCAACATCGACCCATTGGTTTCGATGCAGAACTTGTAGTCCCCCAACCTCATCCTGTAGAAGTACAGTGATAAAAGATGCATCGGTGTGCTTGCTGATTCCGAGGGTCTGCTCGGGCATAGGGCATGCAGGATAGTAGTTGCAAGCCAGGCTTCGACCTTTCTCGCATTCCAGTAGTTTCAGATGGTTCGTTTCCAGCCCCAAAGCTTCCGATAATAACTCAAAAAGGGTATCTACCAGCTTCTTCAGATGATTTAGGTAGTCCAGAGTAGCATTTCTGCACATATGAATACTTGTAATCAAAGTAAGCAAGCACAATTAATGGTGATTTCAACTAGTATAGATTAAAGCTCCAAGCGTTAGCTGAATGATGTACCTGCAAACCGATGGCAGATATTGAGGATCAACATCATAAGTATTCAACATGTCAATTACCAACGTATCCCTCCAATTAGCTGATCTTGACAGGTAAAGATCGTAGTTGGAGTTGAACTTCACCAACTTCTCTGGATCCCTCGAATAATAATCCTTTTTCATCTCGACGTCCTTCTCATTAAACTCACGTACCCCATTCAGCATTTCTTGGAGCACTTTCATGGGTATCCCATGATTAATCACCCGGAAGAAACCCCATTTTTCTGAAGCTTGCTTAACTTGTTCAACTGCTTCTTCCCTTAGCGAGCTTCCGTTATCGTCAACTCCATTAAGATCGATGACTGGAACTCGTAAACTTGTTCGGGCAAGTTCCAGATCTTGGGCGAGTTCATCAGCTGGTCGGATAAATATTTTGGGGATAGCAACAGACCCACCAGCTGCAGCATCTACTAGTCCTTTGACACCCAATTTTGTGTCATCAAAAGCCTTTAGTTGTTTGATGCGATCATCTTGTGAGATGCCCATTCGATCTTTGATGAAAAATAGGTTGTTGATTAATTTGAAATCGAATTTAAATCCACGTTACCATTGGAATCCAACTTGTGGCGGCTTCCAAAGCTTCCTGCCAACTACATAGATCTATTATCTGTTTATCATTGATTACTTAATTAGCCGGCACCTGTCCTATATTTAAATTCCACCAATTACATAAATATCATGTTCTAAAATGCTCATATATATAATTGCTCAGACTAGGTGGGACTATTTTATAATTCTGTTCTGTCAATGGTAATGTACTAATTAATATATATAGGTTTGGGATCACATTACACAAATTTGTTTTTGTTAAACTTGTGAGATCACTTTTTTACACTTTAAACTTCATAATAAAATACTGGTGGCACTAGATTAGCCTCAAGATCAATATAATGAAAGTTTTATAAAGTCAATTTCATGTATTTTATTGTTATATTCATTGTAATTGGGCATTGGGATTACCTTGTAAGTGACACCTATAAATAGGTGTCTTGGGGTCTTAGATTTCATTATTCAAATTCATGTTTTCAACGAGAGTCGATTAGAGAGTGATTACTTTGAGTTTTTTGTTTTCATCTTTAATACAACACAACCTGTACATTTCTATGTTCTTCTTCATAGCAATCGGTTATTCATCTTGAATTGTTCTGTTAAACTGAGATTTATAATTGGTATCAGAGCAGAATCGAACAATCTTTATTCGATACGATCATGATTTTGCAGCAATTTCGAGTTTGAATTTGTTTTTGTTAATGGAACAGTACTCGTTTTGAACAGTTTCCATGTTCGACGATTCT
>NW_020200873.1:16098-82175 GCF_001531365.2 Cynara cardunculus var. scolymus
ATTCTTTAGCTTATTTGATCAAATTCTTTGAGTTTTTGGATGTTCTAAACCAATTCGAGCCAAAGGCTTCTTATTTTTGTGGTTCTGAACATATTTCAATCATCAATTTGGACTTTATTTGAAGAAATTTTGGATTTTTAATGATTTTTGTCGAACTGTTTGAGCTTAAACTGTCATATCTATAAACATCGCTCGATGAATGTTGCCTTGAAATATATTCATCAAGAACATCGCCCAATGAAGATATGAAGGTTGTTTAAGCGATATTTGGTAAGAATATCGACCATTGAAGATGTTAGTGACTTGCCTTATTTCAGACTGTTTTGAGTGATATTTGGGACCTAGACAATATTTTGATGGTTTGAGTGACATTTGAGGATAATGCCCAAACTTCGTCTTATATTTGTGAAAATCGTCTAAGTCATGTACGATATTTGAAGAACATCGCTCAAGTGTTGCATGATATTTGAGAACATCACCTAAGTGCTAAGCGATATCCGTGTGGGCTTTTATGTTTTTAAAAATCATCCAAGTATCAAGCCATATCCTTGATGAGTGATATCTTTGCTGAGTGGTTTTATATGGTGGCCGATATCCTTATAACAAACAGTTTGCCTATGTTACTTATGCATCATGGGGTTTATATGTTGAGCGATATATGAGTATATCGCTCAAGCCTCAAGCGATATTCTGTTAATAATGAGTGATATTTGGAATTGAGTATATCGGTCAAGGCGTGGGCGATATACACTGTTCGTAAGGGAAACCGCCTATGGCATGGGTGACATAATTCTTGTCCTTAGAATATCGCACACCTCTACGAGTGTTATTGTTCATGACTCTTTGTGCTTATTTTGATCTTTTCCCAAGATAACCTTGTGCTACATTATTTGGTGTTCATTCTTTAATATTTTTTCTCTCAAGAAGCATTATCAGTATTTTGTCAACAATTGATTTTCTATAGTTAAAGTTTGACCCTTGTTCAAAATTTTCAAGCTTATTGAAAAATAGCCAGATTTGATAAGTTTTCAGAACTGGGTGATTGGATTTAGTATTTGATTGGACTGGTCAGAAGGTTGAATACTTGCAATCATTTCTCTAAAGTTTTTCGCAAGAGGTCAGACCATTAAGTGCTTGCAATCATTGTTTGACCTGATCAACCAGAATCTTGAAGGTTTGCAATCACTGTTCTGGAGTTTCTGGAGTTACAGACCTTTGAGTGTTCTCAATCATTTTCATCTAACTTGATCAATTAAAGGTTTGAATGTCTACAATCATTGTTCTGGAGGTATGGTTGTGATTTAGAGTTTTGTGTGCTAATAATCATTCGACTGATTGAGAATTTTGGATCTGGGTTTGGTTATTTAGTTTTCTAGAAAATATGAAGGAAATCGGCTTATCTTTCTTGGTTGACAGCTGCTGATAAAGAAACTATGTTCTTAATGCTGATATCTCTCTGGATTTCATTGTCAAAGGTGTTTGCTCTGGTTATTCAAGCTGTTATTGAAACCCTACTTTGTGAGCTTATCAGTACAAGTTCTTAAGTTGAAAGCCTATTCAACTCATGGTTTAAAGAAATATTCTTTGTTATTAGACTGATTCTACCCTATGGAATGTCACGTTACTCGCACATTATCTATCCTGTTATTGGATGAATCAATATGCTTATTGCTGGCTGAGATTCTAAGATTCAAGGTTATGTTGAGTTGTCTAAAGTTTAAAACTGCTTTTTGGTGCAATCAGTGGTGTTGAAATGAAATTGAATCTTATTTTAAAGTTGAAACTAAAGAATAAGAGCTTTTTTCAAAGGGGAGCTTGAAGTATTCTTTGAGTACTAGCAACACTAAAGTTTTCCACAGAAAGCAGGCGAAGATGATCTGAAATCTTCAGAAAATGCTTCCTTCATAAAACTTTAGGGCGAGATTGTTGGGAATAGATTAGCCCCAAGATATTGAAAGTTTTATAAAGTCAGTTTCATGTATTGTATTGTTATATTTATTGTAATTACGCATTGGGATTACCTTGTAAGTGACACCTATAAATAGGTGTATTGGGGTCTTAGATTTCATTATTCAAATTCATGTTTTCAATGAGAGTCAATTAGAGAGTTATTACTTTCTATATATATGTATATATATGTATATATATATACATATGTATGTACATATGTATATACATATATATATGTATATATACATATATGTATATATACATATATGTATATATACATATATGTATAAATATATATATAGGGTTGGGTTCCGGTGAGAAGAAAAGTTAAGGTGAGAAGCGTAAGAAGAGATTTCAACACTTGGATGCATATTAGGGTGAAAGGCACGGGATGCACTAGATCTTTTCCCGTGAGAATCGCAATTCATGGGTAGGCAAAAGATTAAAAGTGATCAAAGGTCCAGATTCCTTCTTACGTTTTTCACCTTAACTCTTTTTCTCACATGATCCTTTGCATATATATATATATGTTACATATCATAAATAAATTATAACTATATATAGGGTTGGGTTCCGTGAGAAGGAGAGTTAAGGTGAGAAGCGTAAGAAGAGATTTCAACACTTGGATGCATATTAGGATGAGATGCACGAGATGCACCGGATCATTTCCCGTGAGAATCACAATTCATGGGTAGGCAAAAGATTAAAAGTGATCAAGGGTCCATATTCCTTCTTACGTTTCTCACCTTAACTCTTTTTCACACATGATCCTTCGCATATATATATATATATATATATATATTACAAATCATAAATAAATTATTACTATATGTTAAAATATGCTTTAAATCTTTAATAATATTAACTTTTGTTCTTTTTGTGTCAAGTTATATTTAATAAGGATTGTTTTTGCAAATAAAAGAATGTTAAAGGACTAAGGGACTGCGCCTCAACTTTATGGATACTTCAAGGGTAGCAGAGCAATTCCATGATTCTTCAGGGTGTCTTTTGCATTTTTCTTCATAAATTTAAATAGCCTTTTTTGTTTAGATTTGTCATTTTATTCATTCATTTCATTTTTTATTTTCTCTCAACTCAACTCTCTCACTAGCTCTCTCGTCTCCTTCTTCTTAGCTAAACCAGCTAGTTCAAGAGGTGATTAGGGTTTATGTTTGTAATATGTTGATACATAAAGGAATAAAATCATTTGTTTATTCTTTTGTACATGGTATCACAGCCTCATCTTTGTGTAGGTTATGTTTGTAGTATGATTTCTTGTTGTTTGATCTCTATTTAAACAGATATCGTTATTAGCCTTCTTGTGGTATTCTCGTGATAAGCATCTCCTTTTTTCTGTTCTTGTTCTCCTTTTTCTTTTATTTGAACAAGTAAGTGCACGGTCGAGTAGATCGGTTCACGAGACCTTCTAGATCTCGATTCACCGTCCTCCTCCATTATACTTGTGGTTCATTTTGGAAGGAGACTTGTTGCTTTGTAGTTTACTTCAATCTGTTGGTTTGCATTTTGTTGATAAACTGTTCGTTAATCATTTCTCTAAAAAATTCAGTTCTTGTTCTTATTTTTCTTTTTCTTTAACAAGTAAATGCACGACATAGTAGATCGGTTCACGAGACCTTTCAGATCTCGATTCACCATTTCCCTCCGTTATACTTGTGTGGTTTTGTTGTTTCTCTTTCTAGATTTGGTTCGTATAGATCTATGTCCTTTTTTGTTTAGGTTATGCCTGGATTTGTTCTATCTTGCTATTACATTTTAACCTTGGTTTAAATTGATGTGAATATTGTTACTGTGTGAGGCTGGTTGTAAGTTGTTTCTTCCCTTCCTCCCTTCTTTTATGTATCTTGGTGGTGTTTGGTGTTTTTTTTTTGTTATTGTTGGGACTGAATAGTTAGCTTGACCTAGCACCTTTGAGTGTTTTAGGAATCCTGCTTTTATCTATTCAGTTTCCTTTCTTGTTTGTATGTCTACTACTACTGTTGAAACTAGTAGTGCAATGGAATCCAAAGTTATCAGTCTAGACTTTGGAGACCCATTCTATCTACACCCTAGTGATATCAGTAGAGCTCCTTTACTTACTTTCAAGCTAAGTGGTACCAAAAATTATAAGGTCTGGGACTGTGCCATGACCTAGGCTTTAAAAATCAAAAATAAAATTGGGTTTATTAATGGATCTTATCCCCATACAAAGAATGATCCTGTCTTAGAAAGACAATGGAATCGTTACTCAGTTGTTCTTTCTTGGATTCTAAGTTCTATGACTGAAGATCTCTTTTTAGGACAAATGTTCTCTAAAGAGTCTTCTAAAGTTTGGGATGAGCTAAGAGAGACATATGATAAAGTTGATAGGCCTAGTCCGTCTTTTCCCTTCTCTGAGGAGCAAGTAGCAAAGATTCTTGGTCTGATAGAACACAAAGAAGGAGCCAATGTTAAAATGACAGGTACGTCCAAGTCTTTTAAATTTGGTTGGATAATTGATTCTGGTGCAAACCAACACATGACTCACAATACTCTTTTATTGGATAACTTGGTTGATGTTTCTGACTTTGATCTTAGAGTGAGTCACCCTAATGGAACAAAGGCTAGGATAAATAAAATTGGGGATTTTAAACTGTCTAATAATGTAATTCTCTTTCATGTTTTAGTTGCTCCAGAATTTAATGTTAATTTGCTATTTGTTCATAAACTTGCTAGGAATAACCAGGTGGTTATAGGTTTTGATGAGTCAAAATGTTATGTTCAGGACCCTCTTTGAAAGAATGTTGTGGGGACTGGTAGTCACGAAGGTGGCCTTTATTAGTTTGATGGAAACTTTAATAGTGAGTCTTCTTGTGCTTCTTATAGTTACAATGTTTCTTGTTTTGTTTTCGCTCAATTGTGGCACAGTCGAGTTGGTCACCCTTCTGACCAAGTCTTAAAGGTGTTAAAAGGTCATCTTAAAATTGGATATGAGGACCGTGGTCCTTGTGAAGTTTTCCATAAGGCAAAACAGACTCGTGAAAAATTTAATCTTAGTATACTTAAATCCAAAGATCTAGATGATTAGTTCATCTGGATGTTTGGGGTCCCTATCATGTTCAGAGTAGGGAAGGTTATAAGTATTTTCTTACTATTGTTGATGATTTTACTCGTGCTATTTAGGTTTTTCTCTTGAAAGGTAAACATAAGGTTGGTGAGAATATTATGACCTTTTTTAATTTGGTTAATACTCAATTTGGGGAAAAAAAATTAAAGTGTCCAGGAGTGATAATGGTTGTGAATTAACAAATCAAAGGTTAAGTAAGTATTCTAAAACAAAGGTGTTGTTCATCAAACTTCTTGTGTTTACACATTATGGGGTTGTTGAACGAAAACATCGTCATTTACTTAATGTAGCTAGGGCTCTTATATTTCAAGGCAGGGTCCCTTTGAATATGTGGAGTGGGTGCATTCTTACCTCTATGTATCTAATAAATAGAACTCTCTCATCTGTTTTAAATGGTAAGTGTCCCTATGAACATGGTCTTACTCATCTTAGAAATTTTTGATGTTTGTGTTTTTCTGTTATACCTAATATCGCAGACAAGTTTTCTCCCAAGTCCGAAAAATGTGTTTTGTTGGGATATGCTAATTCTAAGAAAGGATACAAGTTTTATAGCTTGGATTCTCAAAAAATTATTATTTCTCTTGATGATAAATTTTATGAAAATATTTTCCCTTTTAAGATGAGTCTAGACAGAGTGAGTGAATCCTTTAGTGATGATGTTAACAACTTAAATTTATTTGATTTTGTGATTGGGTCTTCTAATAAATTTGTTGGTTCATCACCCAATGATGAGAACGGAGACAAGTCAAATAATGAGAATTCTCATAATTCATCCTCTGCCCCTAGTAACCATGATGTACTAGGTAGAGCAACTAGAGCTGCCAATAGGCAGTCTCTAGGAAGCTTAAATAGTCAAGGTTCTTCTCATGAACGTAACCTTGAAGGAGTTACCAGTTGGCAGCCTTTGAGTAGCTCTAACACGACTGCTAGTACTCAGCGTGATGCTGAAATGCAGTATGAGGAAATTAATGGAGGTAACAATGAATCTCTATCCTTGGGTCTCATCTCTGAGGGTACTCAGAGTTTTACCATCAACCTTGACCCAGACTGCTAGAAAGTCTACTAGGGCATCTGTTTTTCCTAGAAAGTTTGATGACTTTATTGTTGAAGGAAAAGTTAAATATGGTTTAGAAAAGGTGGTTAATTATTCTTTCCTTTCTTTTGATAATTTGTGTTTTGTGTCTAGTTTAAATAAATCTGTTAAACCCAAAACCTTTCAAGAGGCTTGTAGAGATAACAATTGGATTAATGCTATGAATGATGAAATGGAAGCATTACATAAAAATGGTACTTGGGTAATTACAAACTTAGCTCTTGGTAGGAAAGCTATAGGATGTAAGTGGATTTATAAAATAAAATATAAATCTAATGGGGAAATAGAAAGATACAAAGGCAGGCTTGTTGCTAAGAGGTATAGTCAAAGAGTAGGTATCGATTATGAAGAAATCTTTTCTCCTCTTGTCAAAATGGTTATTGTTCGTTGTATTATAGCCTTAGCTATTCAGTTCAAGTGGAGTCTTTTTCAATTAGATGTTAATAATACTTTTCTATATGGGAATTTGATTGAGGAAATTTATTGACGTTACCTGAGGGTTATTATAATCTAGAGGATAAGCGTGTACGTAAACTAAATAAATCTCTGTATGGTTTAAAGCAAGCTCCTCGCCAGTGGTATACTAATCTTTTTTCTTGCTTAAATGATCATAGTTTCATTCAAAGCATTAGTGATTATTCTTTGTTTACTAAAAGTCTTGATAATGTTTTTTTTTTGTTCTCGTAGTGTATGTCGATGACATTGTTATAACTGGAAAAAATCAAAGTGAAATAAACAATGTAAAAGAATTCTTGAAAAATAAGTTTCTTATAAAAGATTTAGGAAAACTAAAGTTCTTTCTAGGAATTGAAATTTTAGATTGTGTCAATGGAATTTGCATGTCTCAAAAAAAATGTTGTCTTCAGTTACTAAATGATTTTAGATATTTATGGTGTAAACCTTGTAATACTCCCATGGACATGAATTTACTTGTAACAGATTCTTGTAGTTCTAAAGATCCTCATTTATCTTATTATACAGGTTTTCAAAGTTAATTGGTAGATTGATTTATCTTTTAGCTACTAAACCTGATATTGTTTTTGCTGTTTATTGTCTTAGTCAATTCATGCAATGCTCCTAGATAATCTCATTTGAATCTTGCTCTTAGAATTCTTAAATATGTTAGTTTTACCATATCTGAAAGTTTTTGTTTAACTGTTTATGTTGATGCTGATTGGAGTAAGTGTCTTTCCTCTAAACGCTATGTTATTGGTTTCTGTCTTTTTCTTGGCAATTCTATATTTTCGTGGAAAAGTAAGAAACAAAATACTGTTTCTCGCTCTTCTGCCGAATCTGAATATCGGGCCATGGCCACTGCAACATGTGAAATATCTGGGTTCTTAAAATTCTATCAAATCTAAATATAAAGAATTTACTTGTTCTGTGATAATAAATCTGTTATCCAAATTGCCAATAATCCTGTACTCACTGAACATACAAAGCATATCGAAATTGACGTTTATCAAATGAAAACATCAATAAAGGGTTGTTAAAAGTGGTAAAAATAGTCTCTTCTGAACAACCAACTAATATTTTCACAAAAGCCCTTGGTGTAAATCATCATAACTTTGCATGTTCAAAGTTAAGGATGACGACTTATTCAAAAATCAAGATTGAGGGCGGGTGTTAAAATATGCTTTAAATCTTTAACAATCTTAACTTTTGTTCTTTTTGTGTCATGTTATAGTTGATAAGAAATGTTTCTGCAAATAAAAGAATGTTAAAGGACTAAGGGACTGCGCCTCAACTATATGGATACTTCAAGGGTAGCGGAGCAATTCCAAGATTCTTTAGGGTGTCTTCTGCAATTTTCTTCATAAATATAAATAGCCTTTTTTGTTTAGATATGTCATTTCATTTTGTATTCTCTCTCAATTCTCTCACTAGCTCTCTCATCTCCTTCTTCTTAGCTAAACCGGCTTAGTTCAAGAGGTGATTAGGGTTTATGTTTGTAATATGTTGATACACAAAGGAATAAAATCATTTATTTATCCTTTTGTACACTATAGCATATAGGTACAAGTTTTTCAAGTGTAAATATATAAACTAAAAGCTAGGCACAAGTAATTGTTACATTAATACAAGTTAATTATTAATTGTTATTAAATCATAGAGGTTTTTTTACAAGTAGGTATAGTTAGCATATATATGATTGGTGAAATTTTATTTTGATTTTAGAGTATCTAGATTGAGGGGGGTATGATTAAAGGCATTTGGACGTTTGCTTTTGGTTTTGGTTTTAAAACACAATACATAAAATTCTTAAAAGAGTGTACTGTTTTGTTTCTGTTTCAAGGGTGTTTGAAATTGTTTATTTAAAACAACTTATGTTTTTTTTTTTTATAAAAGTGCTTATCAATTTATATGATAGTAAACTTGAGTTTTATGAAAAATGTTTGGATTAGCTTATAGCGGTACCACACCTGATAAAATAGATAAGATACTCTTTTCTTTTTCTCATCCAAACACTAAAACTTCTTATTAACGGTACCATACCGGAATAAGTAAATAAGTTAGAAGGAAGTAACTTGTTAGAAACTCCTTATTACCGATGCCAAACTGATATAAGCATTTTTTTTTCCTCCATCCAAACACTAAAATCTCCTTATTATCGGTACCACATCGAAATAAGTTAATAAGCAACTTAAAAAAGCAATCACAAACAGTGGTTAAATATGTTAAGTGTTTTAATGATAATAAGTTGACATAGTAATGGCGTCTTTGGTTTTAATTTTGATCGAAATTTTTTATCTTATGCAAACGGAATTCATATATTTGATTTTCATTGTTACAAAAACCAGTAGGTTTTTAATTTTAAGCACTACAATTATAGTAGAAATTAGGAACAATTTTTATTTTTTTTTCTTCATATTTTGAAATAACTAGTTTTTTTTAATTAACCTAGATATCCAACCCGCTATGCGAGCCGAATAACCTCAGGGCGATCACCTGCTTTGCAGATAGTCCGGAGTCACCGTATTTGAACCTCCGTGGCCACAAGGAGATTTTTTTTCATCTTTAGATTTGAACCGGTGACCTTCTGGTACTTTTGACCTTTGAAGTCAAGCTCAAACCAATCAGACACCACACTTGTGGTTAACTAGCTTTATTTTGGTCACTAAGGAGAACACTTACCAAGTAATTGTTTATGGGATGTCACTCCCCTTAGTGGGTGGATAGGAGGAAGACAAAAATTATGTCTTGGAAAGTAAGAAACATAATAGGGAACTATAATCTTACCCGGTAAAAGTGAGTGAGAGAACTCTTACCCATAAATGTCCATATAAAAGACCTTTACCAACAATCAATTTTAACAACCGAGAATGTTAATTAAGAGATAAGAAAAGCGAGGGTGGTGATTATATCTGGTAAATGCTTACTTGGTAAGCGCTTAATCGAGTAAGCTTGATAAATGGCCCCTAACAACCATAATGAACGTTAACAACCACGAATGGAGCTATCATCAAACTTCATACTGGTTACTAACTTTGTCACTAAATTTATTGGTTTATTGACTAGATTAGTCGTCAAAAATGGTCAATCTGTTGAAAAATTTAATTTGGCAAGTTTTTTAGGTTGTTATGCAAACACTCAAGAACATGATACAAGTGATGGAAGCACGATAATAAAACCTAAGACACATGTTTGACAGCTACGATGATATCACCAACTTGAAGTCTCAAATTGGTGACTTGTATGGCATAGGTTTGCCGGCCAATCTATTGAATCTACTAGTGGCAACCTACATCATTATCATCAGCACGCCATTTTTCCAACATGAAGAAAAACAATGTGGCTGCCATTATCTCTCTGTACACTATCACCTCGATAGTGAAACCATGTTAAATCTCGTTTTCTCGATTTACGTGTCGTTTTGATATTTGATCGTATACTTGATATAACTGCTAATTTTATATTTGTGGATCAGTATGATTTGTTAGACCGTAATATACAACATCTAGATCTCGTTAATCCGCATTTGTTGTATTGGGTCAGTTTGCACTGTGATTTATTGTTATCACTTTGGGACCGCAAATCACTTTGTAATACAATATTTAAACTGCGACCGACCCTACACAATCTAATTTTGTTTTAATTAGTGATCACTTTTGTATTTGGTTACTAATACAAATTAGTGACGGATTTTTAGACGAAGAGTGAGCACCCAAAAATTTGTCATTAAACAACAAGGTTAGTCACCAATTTTGTTACTAATTAGTATTCTTATAGTTGCCACATTGCTTTCAAACTTTTGTAAGGGGCAGTTTATCAAATACTTACCCGGTAAGCATTTACCGATAAAATTCAATACTATTATTTATTTACCGGGTAAGATTTTAGTCAACAAAAATGGAATTTTATACAATAATTTACCTGGTAAGAGCTGACCGTGGTAATAGTCATTGCCCTCACTTACCGGGTAAGACTCTCGGTCTTTGCTTCGCTCTTACGGGGTAAGATTTTTGGTACTTACCATATTCATTCGGTAAGGTAATATAACTTGGTATACACTTACCCAAGTAAGCATTTGGTAAACGGGTCCTAAGATAAATTAATTTATTAAGGAAGATTAATTTAGTCCAAGATATTAAATTAAGCTGGGAATAGAGTCATAAATGTAGTTGGTGGTGCAAGTCGCCACAAGTTGACATTTTTATATGATAAGAAGTTTGTCTCAATCTTACTCGTTTCACAAATATCAGAGAACATCGTTCTATTTTCATTATAGATCAAATGGACAACTCAAAAGATTCGCAAGATAATCGTATCAAACAGTTAAAAGCTTTTGATGCCACTAAATCTGGTGTCAAAGGATTGGTTGATGCTGCAGCTGGTGGGGCTGTC
Source organism: Cynara cardunculus var. scolymus (assembly GCF_001531365.2). Taxonomy (NCBI): domain Eukaryota; kingdom Viridiplantae; phylum Streptophyta; class Magnoliopsida; order Asterales; family Asteraceae; genus Cynara; species Cynara cardunculus. The sequence goes on from NW_020200873.1 coordinate 27,090, forward strand.
GATATTCCTGAAATATTTATCCGACCACCTGATGAACTCGCTGAAGATCTGGAAGTTACCCGAACCAGTTTACGTATTCCTGCTATAGATCTCAATGGGGTTGATCATAAGCAAAGTTCAACAAGGGAAAAGATCGTTGAAGAGATTAAACAAGCTTCAGAAAGATGGGGATTTTTTCAGGTGATTAATCATGGAATACCCATGAAAGTGCTTCAAGATATGCTGAAGGGGGTGAGTGAGTTTAATGATCTTGACGTCGAGGTGAAAAAGGAATATTATTCAAGGGATCCCGAGAGGATGGTGAAGTTCAACACAAATTACGATTTTTACATGTCGCGAGCAGCGAATTGGAGGGATACTTTGGTCATTGATATGCTGAATTCATATCATCTTGATCCTGAAGATCTGCCATCGGTTTGCAGGTACATATTTGAACTGATTTTTGGAGTTTGAATCATCGTACTTATCACTTGATTATTGTTTTAACAAATAAAGGTCATGATTATAATGATTGAAATCATAAAACGGGCCACAATATCATTATAAACCAATTTGTAATCTTATGTGCAGAGATGCTACCATCAATTACCTTAACCATCTCACAAAATTGGTGGATATCCTTTTTGAGTTATTATCTGAAGCTCTTGGACTCGAAACAAACCACCTGAAACAACTTGAATGCGAGAAAGGTCGAACCATTGCTTGCCACTACTACCCTGCATGTCCTATGCCTGAACAGACCCTAGGAGTCAGCAAGCACACRGATGCTTCTTTCATCACTGTACTTCTACAAAATCAGGTTGGAGGCCTAGAAGTTCTGCACGGAAATCAATGGGCGCAAGTCGAGCCTATTCCTTGTTCTCTTGTTGTGAATATTGGAGATCTTCTTCAGGTTCTTTTTTTATATAATACAAAGACAAAGGATGGATATAGTCGAATAATGGGTGCTAATGACGTCCTGTTGATTGTCTGCAGATTGTATCAAACGACAAGTTCAAAAGCGTGATACATCGTGCCTTTGGCAATCGAAGTCAAGCAAGAACGTCAGTTGGATGTTTTTATCATGGTGTGGCTACACCTCCAAAAATTTATGGGCCTATCAAGGAGATAATCACAAAAGAAAGTCCCCAAATGTTTAGAGAATTCACAGTACGGGACTACATGATGAAGTTCTACTCGAGGAGGCTTGATGAAAAGTCTGGCCTAAACTATGTTCGAATATAAGGCCAATATATTTCTATCAAGTTATTTAGGTTTTCAATAGAAGTTGGCTTCAATCATGTGACATATATATAGTAAATCAAATTACATGTTTCTAGCATATTCTTGGTTGGGAGATCTCAAATTTGTGAGAACGTAAGTTTCTTGAATATTTTAGGCTCTCGTATAAAGATCTTCTTGGATCTAATATGCTTATGTTTGTATTTCGTTATTTCTAGCTTTGAATTGTGGTTTGAGATGGTTATGGTAGCGAGGTACTTGTGGATCTCAAGCCTTTATGGTGTAATAATGTTATAAATATTTGGGAAATGTTTATGATTGGTTTGTTGGGTGCATTTTAGGTCTCATAACTCATTAAAGAATGTTTGTGTTGAGATACTGGGTATTTGAAATATAAATCATTACAGGCCGTTTGGTTTGCGAAATTCAAAAGAATTTGATGGAATTAAAATGACAAATTCATTTGACCAAATTCCAATTCCTTTATTTGGTTCATTCCACAAATTAATGAATTCATCATTCCTTGGCATAATGGAAGGAATTGAATTCCATCACCACTTACCACAATCATGCTACTATTGTTCGCCATGCTCACACCTAAACCCTCACTACCGCCACCCACCCCTACCCACCCTCTCACCCTACCCCACCACTAACCACCATGGCACTACTGTTATCATCACACTCACCTACCCCCGATCACTCACTTCACATCCCTATTACGACCATGCTATTACCGTTACCGTCACGCCCCTAACCTAATCCCCAGCACCACAACATAATTGGCGTTGTCACAACTGCTACTCACCCCCACCCCACCTTACCCCAACCCACCACTAACCACCATGCCACTACTGTCGCCGTCATACCCACCCACTCGCAGCCACTCGACCACCATCCTACCACTTTTGTCATCATAGTTGCCACCCATCCCACCGCCCTGCCTCACCTCACACCCTGCCCTTGGAGCCCAGCCCTACTGCGCACCCTACCCCTAATCTGAGACTCATTCCCACACCACTATTGGCCCCTTTACAACCCCCACCTACCCGCACCCCACCCTACCCAACCCAACCCATCACTAAACACGATGCCACTATTGTTTTCGTCATACCCACCCACTCCCAATCCCCAGCCACCCGACCACTATCCCACCACTATCAAGGTCATAGCTACCACCCCGCCACCTACCCCTACCTACTCATCGTCCTGAAGAATAAAGGGGCATTTGGTTCGCAGAATGATTTCTGAAGGAATGGAATCTATCAAAGGAATTGGAATATGGAAGGAATTGGAATGGAATGTTATCAGGTTTGACCAAGTGTTTGGTTGGCAGGAATGTAATTGAATCTATCTGATGAATTGGAATCTGTATGTTTGGTTTACAACAGAATTGGAATGGAATGATGAATAAAGACAAAAATACCCTTTCTTTGATATTTTTTTAAAAAAATTAATTTTTTTAGTAGCATTGAACAACCACATAACCATAGAGCAGGGCCTTCTGTTTTGGGGGTTATAATCAACGGTTATATACAATATGAAAATAGTAGCATTGAACAACAGCATAACCATCTACTTTGTATTGTTAGACCATCACAAAGACTTTGAGAAACAAACCTTCGAACACAATTTGAGAAACAGTAGCATTATATACAATTATGAAAACAATAACAAACAGTTATGAAATAGCACGATGAAAAACAGACGTAGGTAGCATAAATCAGAAATGGGAATACCCTTCAAACAATAGCAGGTAGCATAAATGTAAAACAGTAGCAGGTAGCAAAAATCGAAGAAAGAAGCAGCATATATCATAAATGTGAAGCAGAAATCGAACAAACAAGTAGCAGAAAATCAAAGAAAGCAGTGTTCAATCGAGAAAAAAATGTGGAAGCAGTTCAATCGAAGATCGAAGTGGAAGTAGTGTTCGATCGGAAGAGTGGGAGGAAGAAGAATGGAGCGGCTACGGTTAAAACAATGTAATAGGGTATTTTTGTCATTTACATAAATTGGGATGAAATGGATTTTAATTCCATCACTTCCCCTAAGGAATGGTTAAATCCTTCAAATGATAGATTTCAATTCCATCAATTCCATTACAAGGGTAACCAAACATTAGAATGGAATTTGGTCAACGGAATTCACCATTTCAATTCCATCAAATTCTGGCGGATTCCGACGAACCAAACGCTCCCTAAAGATTTGAATTAGTGCAGAGAAAGGATCGAAACAAGATTGAGCCCTCACAAAATCTCAAACATCACTATCAATGGACGAATGAAAGATGGTGCTCTTCTGGTTTCTATGATCATATTCCGAGAGAATAACGATGCTGTCACAGAGTATCATTCCTTTATCAGCCTATATGGTTTCTATGAATGGCTCGAGATTCGACAGACAATTCAGAAGTCCAAATCCAAGCACAAGGCTTTCATTAAAGAAGTTCTGAACGAATTATTCAACAAAGTGTCGAAGATCGTCAAGATTTATCTTCTGCCACAAAAGTCCTCTCGAAGAAGAAACCTTTTTGATCCTGAAGAAGGTTCATCCCACAGGAACGAGCATGATATAAAATTCTTAGTGGATGAGCTCTTCAAGGATAAAAAAAGGTAGATATCTCAATGTTGAATCTATCACTGCCTGAAAAGGGACCCTTTATTCCCAATATAATGCATGTGAAATCTGAATATGAACTTATGTTCATGGACTGTGATGGCCAGTAAAGGTTTCAGTGAGTGTCTAAGTTCCATCTCCGCCCAATAATTCACTTAGAATATCTTTGAACTTGGATGAACGAAGATCTTTATGGAGAGGTGATGGATTAAAAGATTTGAAAGGAAATACTCAGAAGAAAGATTCAAGGAGAAGATGTCCCTGACAACATCAACTTCAACAATGTAGATTAGAAGACCTTTCACTCTTGTAGAACCTTGTATATCTTTTATCTTTTCTTTCAGGGTATGGCTTTTATGTTTTAAGCCTATCAAAACCAGTTGTAATATTTTATTTTTTAAGATATTTCAAGAAAATTATTGGTTCACTAAAAAGATCTTTGAAAAGAGTAAATGGAACATGTATGTTGGGTTTAAGCTTGTGCTTTAATGATAGTATTCAAGCTTGTTTCTCCTTGTAATTTTGTCTTTGTAATTAGTAGGTATAAATAGTTTTCATTACTTGTAATTAGAGTAATATTTTCATTCTAATCACTTTGAAGAATTAATACAATTAAGATTTGGAAAATTCACTCTTGGTGTTCATCATTCTTATCATTCTACTTTGTGCATCTGATTAAAGAATTACTGGGAATTTCAACTGGTATCAGAGCAAACTGCAATAACTTGGATTTGATCAACCCATAATCTGAAATTCGGACTGTGAATTTCAGATTGTTTCTTGACTGTTCTTGATATTTTTGATTAGTGATGGCCAAAAACCGGTCCCGAGCCAGTCCCAACCGGCCATAACCGGTCCCGGTCCCATTCGAAAATGTTGAGCCTGATCAAGCTTTATTGTAACCGGTTATGGGCCGCCGGTCCCGGTCATTAAAAAATATTTTTTATTTTTATTTTTATTTTTTTAATGATATATATTTTTAATACATTATAAAATTTGTAATTGGGTCACTCAAATACACTTTAAAAATGCGCTTTATTATAATTAAAATTACATTGTCTTACAACATATAGCGAGAAACTGATAATTGTGAACGTTTTTTTGCTTTTTTTGCGAATCGAGAACTTGGTATGTAAATCCCTCAACCAAGACACTTATATATAGTGTTTAGAAAGCAAAAAATATAAAAAAAGGCCAAAAAATGGCTAGTTTTTTGAAAAATAACGGCTACATTCTAAAAAAAATAGCTACATTTTTTAAAAATCGTGGTGAGCCGGTCTAGTCCATAACCGGTCCCGGTCGGTCTCGGTCCCTCGAAACACCCCAAATTCATAACAGGTCCCAGATTTCGGTCCTATAACCGGTCTCGGGCCGGGCAGATCCTTGGCCGGTCTCGGTCCTCCGGCAGTCCCGGGCCGGGCCGGTTTGGCCATCACTATTCTTGATGTTCTTGAATATTTCTTCACTATTCTACACAAATTCTTCGATTCTTTGTTGTTTAATCGTAGAAATATAGTGAATTGTATGCGAATTCAAGTTTGGAAACAATCTGTTCATTTGATTTTCATGATTGAATCGATCTTCTGGTTAATCTTTGAATTTTTGTGTTTTTCAAAACGTGATTATATTTTTGAAGTTCTTATCAATTTGAGTTAGTTTGATCGATTTTTGGTTGAAATTGTTATTGAATTTGTGTTTCTGGCAAGATTTCGAGTAGATCAATATATGTTTCATTCATTTTGACTCATTATTTAGCATTTTTTGATTGAAATCTAAACTTTTTGTGCGAGTTTATGCTCATCGCTCAATGAATTGATTCATCAAGCGATAAGCTTAACTCATCGGTCATTGAATATGTTTGATTTTGATTGAATTGTGTTGTCTGATATTGGTACATTCATCGCACATCTTGGGTAAGCGATATTATTCATCTCTTGTAATTGGATACTTGTATTTTTGAAACTTGCTAATCGGTCACTCTTTGATCTATAAGCTTCCTTATCGTATAACATTGTGTCTGGTGAAACTGTTTTTAGTATTCGGTGAAGTATTTTTGGTATGTGGTGAAATAGTTTATTGATAACCTTGTGTCCGATGAAAGCTATAATCAGAGAAGTGTTGTAACCGATTAAGTGTTTGTCCGATACCTTTGTATCCGGAGATCAAGTTGTCCGGATAACTCTTGTGAAGTGTGAAGAAGTGTCTGATTAAGAGTTTGTGATTTTTGAAGAATATAGTGTCTGATATATTTGGTGAATCTTTTTTTTATTAGTTGTCCGATTTTGATTTAATTCTAAGTTTTGAACTGCAAGAGATCTAATTTTTTTAATCAGATAAAAATGACATCGAAGCAATGGCAATAGGGACTGACACAAAACCACTTGTTTTGTTTAGAGGAGATTATAGCCAATAGAGGGACAGGTTCCTAAATTTCATTGAAAGATAGAAAGACGGTGAAATGATTGTGGAATCTTTAATGGAGGGTCCCGCTAAGTTTTGGAAGGAGATTCCTGCAATCCCTAAACAAAATAGACCTACTAAAATAGTGCCAAAAGAGAAATCTAGGTATAGCCGAGCTGAGAAAGATAGAGCACATGATGATGTTGTTTGTAAGTCATACATGATTCAAGCCTTAACCAATGATATATACACAAGCATAGACAGTTATAAGAAGCCGAGAAAAAATATGTGGGATCAGATCCAGAAGATGATGATGGGATCAGAAGTTGGTACACAACTGAAAATAACTAATTGCATAACAAGTTATGAAGAGTTCAAGGCAAGAGAGGGAGAGAGCCTAGATGATGTTTATGAGAGGTTAATCAGACTGTTAAATGAGTTGACTACGAATGAGATTAATAAAACCATAATTGAGGTTAATTTCCAAGTTTCTGAGTAGCCTTCAGCCTGAGTGGAAATCATTCGCTAACAATATCAGATATAATAAGTCATTGTCTGATATTGACATTCATGAAGTTTATGAGACTTTAAATCAGAATAAGGATGAGGTTTATGTAGATTAGAGATTTGAAGAAGAATGAAAAGAAGGTTAGTGATCCACTGGCATTGGTGTCTGAGAAGAAGGTTAGGTCAAAGTCTGGTAAGTCAGTAAAGGAAGTGGTTGTGACTAGTGAGTTATATGTTGAAGAAAGTGTTGACAGTGATTCTGATTCTGATATGAAAGAAATCAAGCAAGCCATGGTTATGTTAACTACGGATTTTCAGAAGAAATTCTATAAGAAACCACATTCAAACAGTAAGAGGTTCTCATCAGGCTCAAAGTATGAGTTTAAGGATGAATTTGGTGAGAAAAAAAGTATGATGAGAAGAGATTTGAAAAGAGAAGTGATGAAAAGAAGAAGTTTGTAAAGGGAGTAGCTGATGAGAATACTAAGTGCTACAACTGTGGAAGGAAGAGACATTTTGCTATGAATTGTAGAAAGCGAGTGTCCAAGAACACTGACTATTATAAGAATAAGTTTTCTCTATCAAAACAAAAGAATGCGGGTAAATCTTTGATGGCTGAAGATAACCATTGGCTAAATCTGACTAATGAAGAAGAGGAATCAGATGCTATTGCACACATCTGTTTGATGGCTAAAACTGAAAGCAGATTCAAGTGATGAGGTACTTGAATCTTCATGTTTTGAACAGATGCAAAGAATGATGTTCAAATTGCAAGATTTTCAGCAAAGACTTGGAATTGAAAAGGATCGAGTTGCAATTTTAGAAAAAGATCTTAAAACGCAACAAGATAAATATGTTAAGTTGAATGTTGAAAATGCTGAAAATTTTGCATGGGCTCAATCTTTGTTATCTGAGAGCAAAAAGTTTTCTAAGAAAAATGATATCTTGACCGAAGAAATATCTGAAATATCCGCTAAACTTAAATCATTGGAAACAATTAATGATGAACTGTTTGTGAAGAATAGCACTCTTAGTTTGCAAAATGAAGTTTTAAATGAAAAAACTCAATGACCTAGAAGAAAAGTAGTATAAGAGAGGACAAACGGATCAAACTATTTTTCTAAATAAACCAACCGATACCAGATTTTTTAATTCGAGGGAAGGTTTGGGATACGAAATTTCGAATTGTTTAAAGAAAATGTTATGACTAAATTTCAGTATTAATTGTATTCGTCTTGAAAGTTAATATTGTCTACATTTGTATAAGACATCGTGTTTGACTTTGTGTATAGTTTGACTTTGACTTGTAGGGTTGTAGTTTGACCCTATATAAAGGTTTAGTCATTTGTGTCATAGTTAGAGGAGCTCAATTGTAAAATTCTATACGTATTAGTAAAGTTGACTAAGCTGACAAATCCTCTTAACTCTCCTCTCATGTTCTTGAGTGAAAATCTAGATGTGCCATGGATATTTGAATATATTTAAAGATTGATCTTAAAAGGGACTATCAATTGGTATCAGAGCAGGATTTGCACGAAATCAGAAGAAGAAATCAATTTTTTTGAAGAATCTTTGAAGAAATTTTTTCTGGATTTTTCTTGATGTTCATCTTGTTCTTCAATTTTTCTTAAGTTTGATCCAAATTTTTTGAAAATTTTTGTGTTTTCATGTTAAAACCAAAATCAAAATGTGTGGAAACACATCGTGAATCTTTGTTATAGCGTTTTTATCTTTGATTTTCAAGTTTCTGGTTAATTTTATGTTTTTAAAAATTTTCGTGTTCTTGAAGCCCATTCACTTCTTGGTATACCAGATCACGGAAACAGACAAGTCCAACTTCATCTTCATCGACTAAGTTCATCTCCTTCATCAGCTCTAAATCGCTCTTCAGACTAAACTGCTTCATTTTCATCTAAATCGAATACAAGGTTAGGCCATTTTGGTGTAAATCGATCACAAGCTTACACGATTTACAGTCAGCCGATTTCTAGGTAAATCGCACGGATTCAATAGCTCAGTTCATCATCCGATTTCCTGTCTAAATCGTTCATCTTCCTTGACCGATTTAGACTTATCCATTCACAAGGTCATCTGATTTAGACTTGTTCATTCACAAGGTCATCTCTTCATCCGAGTTCACCATTCATCGCTCAAACTCGCTGTCCGATTTCTTCTACATCGCACAGCTCATCTGTCCGGACTTGGTTAAATCAAACAAAGGTTTGATCGATTTAAGCCTAAATCGCATAAAGACTAGTTCTGATTAGACTTGGAAGAATTCTTTATTTTGTAATCTGAACACAGCCTTGTCCGGATTTGAAGTTCATCGCTCTCAGCCCATCCTGGATTTCTGCTTCATCGCTTATTCAGTTGGCTAAATAGATCATGGAACCAAGCGATTTAAAGCTTCATCATTCTTGTTGAACCTAAATCGATCACCATCGTTCCTGTTTTTGGCCGAAATCGCAGACTTCCTTTGATCGATTTCACACTTAATCGCTCACTGCCTCGTCTTGTTTCCTCCTAAATTGGACTGACTTAACCGGATTTGTTGTTCATCGATCAAGGCCTTAACCGATTTTGTCCAAATCGCTCAATAAGGTTAGTTTTTGAACGCATACATTCTGCAACCTGTAACTGGAAGTTCCAATTATTCAAAACAGCATACAAGTTCTACTGATCGAGATCAACCTCTACAGAAAGCAGTAGTGACTAAAGTTTGTCAAAGAGTGGTTATAGGGATTTGCTGAAGTTTAGCATTGTTCCTAAATCGAGATCATCTCTTTCGATTTTATTTTGATTTAAGCAGGTTTCCTGTTTGGTTTTACTTGTTTGCGTTTGATTTAATTTCTTTATTTGAGTTGGGTGTTTTGTTGTATATCGGTCAAGGCTCCATACTCTGTCCGGATTCAAGATAAAACATTCAAGGTTAGGTGGGTTTAAGGTTAGGCTGTTTTGTCCTACATCACAGGCTGTCCGGATTTGAGTCCAGATTTACTAGACTTAGTTTTCATCTTGGTTGAGTTGGGAAATGATACAGTGAAAGAAGATTGGTCTGTTGCTTGGTTTCTCCAAATTGACTTCTGTTAGTTTAATTGTTTGAGCTTTACCCTTGTCCGAGTTTGTTGTTCCAAGTCTAAACCACATAAAGTTTTATCCGAATATCCTTTAAATCGCTCATAAGCTCTTCCGGATTTGGTATACATCGCTCAAGACTTAGGCGATTTAGTGCATCACTCCTTGTCCAGATTAGGATCACACGGATTCACTTATTCGAGCTAGCACCACCCGAGTTAGGCTATATCGTTCATCACTGTCTGAGTCTGTCTGTATTTGTTGTAAATCTTCGAACAACTTATTCTGGTTCATCACCTTTTAGTCGTATTTGTTTTACATCGGGCACCTTTTAGCCAGATTTGAGTTGGTGTTGTGTTCTATATCGCACAAGGGTTGATCGATTTAAAGGTTAATCGCAGACTTGGGTGGTTAACCTAGTGAGTGATTTTGACTTTTCTCGGTCAGCAAAGTATTGGTTTAGACTACTTGGCTTGGGCTTGATTAATCACTCATTTTTTTGGGGCTGGTTTAGTTTTGTTTTGGGATTCTTTTTTTTTGTTGTATTTTTTTATCTAGATTTTTTTTTGGGATCACATTTCTTTGGTTTTCAATTTTATCTGGTTTTAATTGTTTTTTATCTTAATTGAATTTTTTTTGAACTGTTTTGAGATTTTGAATCGTTTTATGTGGCGTAAACTGAATATTATCAGTTTTAACTGTTTTTGACTGTTTTCAACAGTTTTTGACTGGTTTTACTGATTTTTGACAGTTTTCGTTGTTTTTCTATTTTCTCAACAGTTTTTGAGTTTTCTGATTTTTTTTTGAACTTAATTGATTTTTGATTTCTTTTAACTGATTTCATCGCATTTGATTCTTGTGATCAATCTAGTTTCTATAATGGCAGCTTCTTTCGAGAGGGAGAATAGAGAATTGAGAGTTAGAGTTTCTGAGTTGGAAAAGAGTGTAGTGGATTTTAAAGATAAATATATACATATGTTCTCTGAAAATCATGCTAATGTGAAATTTATTGTCAATTTACAAAAGGAGCATAAAGAAGCATTAGAAAGAGTTGACAATGATTCCAAACATTGGATTAACAAACTTGAAAAATCTTTGGATGATGTGAGAAAAGAGTGTGATGATGAGTTGAAAACCTGGAGTAAATCTAATAAAGATTTGTTTAACAAACTCCAAAAAGTCCAGAGTGAACTGAAACTGAGAGAAACTCTCCAGGTAGAAAACATACCGAGACTGAGGATTTTACTGAGAAACTTCATAAGTTTGAGAGTGATCTGGTTGAATTAAGAAAGTTATTGGATCTAGGAAAAAAGAAAGTTTTCGAAGCTGAGAAAAGTTTGAATGATGAAAGAACAGAATTTGAGAAAGAGAAGAAGAGATTTCTTGAAGTGGAGAAAAAAGTTTGGTGATGAACGCGTAACGTATGAAAATAAGATCAACTCTCTCGAGCTGAACGCGAAAATGCTTTTAAAGCAGATCTCTGATTTTGAGCAGTTGAAAATCTTGGAACGAGCCAATACTGATAAAGAGAAGAAAGACATCAGAGAAGAATGTCTGAGCCAGAGTGAGAAAATGTCTGAAAGCATTGCTCAAAGGCAGAAGGCTTTAGACAAAGAGAATAAGCTATTTGCCATTGAAAAGCGAAATACTGCAAAGAAATATGCAGCAATAGCTTAAGAGCTTGCAGAAAAGAAAAGTGGCTCGACATTGCTTCTGAAAATGAGAAAAGCAGCTCAGATGAAGAGAGAGAAGAGAGTTTGACAATAAGAAGAAAAAATTTGAGAAGCTGAAAAAGGAGTTAGAAGGTAAACTCCTGGATACTTCAAGGAAATTGTCTGATCTGAAGACAAAACTTGAAACTGAATTGAAGAGGAGAACGAAACTTAAAGAGAAGTATGATTTAGTTGTTGTTGAACGAGACCAGCTTTTAAAGAAAGTGAAAGACTTTTCTTATGCTCAAAGCTCAACTGGTTCTCCTTCACAATGTAAATCCAGCTTTTATGATTGTTCTAAGTCTAACATTTATTCAAGCAGCCCTAAATCTACTGTTTCTAAGAACTGTTCTCGTTCTTCTAATCAGTACTACTAAGGGTACGTCATCGGATCACCCAATTATTCTTCAAAATTTAAAAGCATTTGGGTAAATAAATCTGAATTTGTTTCGTCTCGGAATTCTGTTGTTACTAACAATAATCTTCCTAGTTTTGTGAGATCCACTTCTGACTTGATAAATCTTAGCAAGAAAAGGATCATGTGCTCCACATGCAAGAATACTGATTTTGTGAACAGGAAGAGGTACAATAGGTGCGGACTGAAGATAACAGATTTCAGAAGAATTGGAAAGGAATAACATGTATGATAATAATCACTGGTATGGATCTTATTCTGATTATAATCATCCTGTTAAAAGCGCGAAAAAGAAAATATCTAATAAAAATAGATGGTTTGGAAGTTATAACATCCCACAACCTGATACTAACAAAGAAGGACCCAAGTTCGTTTGGGTACCAAAATCTGTTTGATCTCATTCTGCAGGCGCGTCATTACTGCACTGATCATAAATTCATACAGATGATGCACTAATTCAGGGTGAGTTGTAAACTGTCCAAACTAAGGCTTCTTAATACATCAGTTCAGAACCCGTGCTTAAATGTTAAGGCTTCTGAATAACACAGTTCAGGACCCGTGCTTTAATACTTGTGGTTTCTAAACACCAGTTTAGGACCCGTTGCTAAAAATGTTTTCATTTTTTTTAATTTTTGAGCTAAATTGAAACATTACTTAATTTCTTTCTAGGGGGAGTCTCTAGAATTTTTGAATAAATGTTTTCGGAAAGTAAATATTTTTCTTGGAAACGAGTATTTTTTCTGAACAGGTATTTCCTGAGATTTTACTTGCGTAATTTCTCATCGAACATAACTCCAATACCTGTTTTAGCTATTCTTCAAACTGTTATTATCACGTCTCGTAAATAATATCATTTTTTGTGATAATACGCTCGTTAGTAATCAAAGTTTGTTTTCTGATTTTTTTTTTGTACTTTGATTGATACACATTCGTTAATTCTTTGAAAATCAGAATTTGTAAACTCGTACTTACAGATTTTCATTCATTTCTCTCTCATACTAAATAATCTGATTTTGTCGTATCACTCCTTCATTGTCTGTGCTTAAAAGATATATTTTTCTTGGTCAGTTTTATCTGATCATTGTGCTTTACAGAAATAATATTTTTGATCAACCATTGTGATCAACTGAGCTTAAAGTAATTTAGGAGGGACTGAGTGCTTAACAGAAATACTTCTATGGAATGTCAGAACCGACAGACCTACCCAAGAGGACAACCATATCTGAGTGAGCTTAAACTCAAAATGGGTATGTGTGCTGAGACTAAAATGAAAAAGAGAGGGGTAGTTGTTATGAGCCAAAATAATTGATGAGAGTTGTGTCAGGATCAAAAGAATAAACAGAATCTTGTTCCAAACTTCAAAATGCCAGGCATACCACGTAATCTATTAGTTCTCAATTATTTCAAAACTAATATTGAAAAAGGCAAAACCCAAGCCAATTCTTGTCACAACCCCACCAGCTACTCATTTATCTCTTAACAGATAAGTGTTTCAATAACACTTGGGGCACGTAGCTCACAATCTATCAATTTCTCATTCGAAGAAAGTTGATATTGAAACAGAAGGATATATGTCCCCCCTTCAAGTCTTTTTGATCACTAATTGAGTCTGATAAATTTGTGTAGTCCACACGGTTTATCATTTTGAGCCTAAACAAAAGCATATGTTGCTTTATTTTTTCTACACTACACATATTGCAATTTATATGTTATTTTGCCGAAACATTCATAGATATGTTATTATTAAGCTATCGATGATTGAATGGAAGACCTGGTGAGATGAGCATCATAATGTCTCATATATACAGTACATCCGTTGTACTGAGTATATTTGTTATACTCACAGGTCAATCTTTTTATAAGATTGAAAACAATTTCATACGTTGAAATTGGTTGTTACCTTCCCATTCCCTTAATCTGAAAAGATTATACAAGTAGATTTGAAAAGATTTGCTTACAATTTTATGAATTGACGGTTTTCACTTAAAGATTTCATTCATTCAGATGTATGATGTAATGATTCTCATTTCATCATAAGAGGGGAGTATGAAATAATGAATGAAATGTCCAATTCCGAACGATATAAGGGGAATATGTTGTAAAGATCAAGAGGGAGTAACAACAAAGATCGGCAAAAGACTCAAAGAAGTATGACTGGAGATAATTACTAAAGATTATTCCGATGCTACAATGTCTGAGAGTTTTTGAATGTGAAGATCATTGTTTCAAAAGTGTACTGATAGAGATTTCTTTTGAAGAGAAAGTTTGTTCGTTATCTGAAGAAATTCGTTTTTGGGAAGAATGTCTGTAATTCATTATCTGAAGAGATTCTTTGAAGATCATATCTTGAAAATTGTTTCTGAAGATTATTGTTGATTTTGATCTACATTGTCAAAAGAGAAGATCATCGTTGTTCTATATTCGAGGGGGAGAATGTTAGAAGATTTTCTCAACTAACGATCATCTGAAGATCTCAAAGTAAAGATTGTTTTGAAGATTTTGAAGAAGTCATAAAGAGCTTAAAGAGACAAAGTTCAAACGAGATTCAAAGCGCGTAAATTCTTTCAAGTCTGAATACAAAGGGGGAGAATGTTAGGACTGAATTTCAGCATTAATTGTATTCGTCTTGAAAGTTAATATTGTCTACAATTGTATAAGACATCGTGTTTGACTTTGTGTATAGTTTGACTTTGACTTGTAGGGTTGTAGTTTGACCCTATATAAAGGTTTAGTCCTTTGTGTCATAGTTAGAGGAGCTCAATTGTAAAATTCTATATGTATTAGTAAAGTTGACTAAGTTGACAAATCCTCTCAACTCTCCTCTCATGTTTTTGAGTGAAAATCTAGATCTGCCATGGATGTTTGAAGATATTTGAAGATTGATCTTAAAAGGGACTATCAGAAAACTCTATATTTTTCTCCAACGATTTACAAATTTGAATATATTGACCTTAGTCCAGAACCTCAAATTAAATTTATGAAATCATCAGAAGAAGTTCAAAAGCAAGAAGATTTGAACGGAAAAAGAAAGGACTAATTGCAAGTTTCTTATGACAATACTGAAATAAATGAAAGTTATGAAAATAGAGTTCTTGCTCTTTCAACTGATTATTATCATAGTTATTCTAAAGCAGAACTCGAATCAAAACCAGTTGAACAAAAGCCTTATACTCCTACTCTAATTTTAGAAAGACACGTTCAACTGGAAAGCATTTAAATGAAGAAAGACTTTCATTTCAAAAGGAAAAAGAAATTTTCTTGAATAAAATTGAAAATTTTGAAAAGATTAAGAAAGAATAGGAACTTACTGAGTCTGGATATTTTTCTTGTATAAAAACTTCTTGTGAAACCTCTGAACCTGAAGAATCATCAATTATCTGTTCAGAAAATTAGAACAGATAATGGAACTGAGTTCAAGAATAAGACTCTAATGGTATCATACATACATTCTCGGCAGCCCGAACACTGCAGCAAAACGGTGTTGTTGAACGAAAGAATAGAACTCTAGCGAAAGTTGCACATACACTCCTTGCTTTTTTCAAAAATTCCTTTATTTCTATGAGCTGAAGCTGTTGCTATAACATGTTTTACTCAAAATCGTTCCCTCATACATAAAAGGTTACCATATGAACTCATAAATAAACGGATTCCTAATATCAAATTCTTTTGAGTCTTTTGTTGCAGGTGCTTCGTTTTAAATGACAAAGAGAACAAATGTAAGTTTTCTGCCAAGGCGGATGAAGCTATTTTTATCTGTTACTCAAAGAACTTTGTTGCTTACAGGGTCTACAATAAAAGAACAACATGTGTCAATGAGAGTGTCAATGTATCATTTGATGAAGTGGTAGATGTGGCTTATGGACAAAATAGTTCAAGACCCGTGCTAATAAATAAATCTTCGCATAATACAAATCCAAATGAACCATCCTCTTCTACTCAAAATATTTCTGATTTGGATTTACTGTTTGAAATTTTCTATGATGATTATTTTGGAACTAAATCTAATGATTCGCCTATTCTTTCCAGGGAAAATAATCAAGTTCAATCTGAACAACTGATATCTGGTCCATCTGTTGTTATTCCAGTTACTGTTTTTGAAGGAGTCGATGAAGAAGTTGATGAAGAAATAATCATGGAAGATCAAGGTTGTCATGTTTCATGTCAAGAGGGTTTGAGTAAGAATCTGCCAAAGGTTTCAGTCGTACAAGATGAAAACTCACAGCCTCAATCAAATAATCAGCCTGTTTCAACCCCAAATATTAAACCTTCACATGAACTGATTCAAGGCAATTCCCCCAATACCTACGTGAATCAAAATTTTGATCAATCATCATACATTCTCCTACCTCACAATAGTAAGTGGACCAAAGATCATTCGATAAGTCAGATTATTGGAGATCCAAATTCATTTGTCCGTACAAGGTCCATTACTGCTAATGAGTGTCTTTATTCTACATTCTTGAGCAACATTGAACCGACTAAGGTWTCTGAAGCCTTAGCAGATCCAGATTGGATAATCGCAATGCAAGATGAACTCAATCAATTTGAAACCTTAAAAGTTTGGAGATTAGTTCCACGTCCAAAAAACAAGGCGATTATCAGCACAAAGTGGGTGTTCGAAAACAAGAAAGATGAAGACGGTATTGCTGTCAGAAACAAGGTTCGGTTGGTAGCAAAAGGATATAATAAACAAGAGGGCGTAGACTACGATGAGACATTTGCTCCGGTGGCTAGAATAAAAGCCATTAGGATGTTTTTGGCGTATGCGGCACATAAGAATTTTACCGTATTTCAAATGGATGTCAAAACAACATTCTTGTATGGTCTTTTCAAAGAAGAAGTGTATGTGTTGGTCCCTTGAGGGTCTACAAGATATGTATAACAGTTTGTAAAAGGGGGGGATGAATACAAACACAGTTTTTTCGAATTTAAAATATATATTGATAAGAGAAGATCAATACAAATTTTACAAGACTGTTTGCGGAAAGATAAGGTAAGAAAACCTATCTAAACAATCTTTGGTTACACACAGAATCTTAGCAAATGAGAAAAGAAATGCTGTAAGGAAAAGTTCTTTTACTTAAGCTCTGGAATACTCAAAGTAAGAATTAGGTTAAGAGAGTGTGTTGCACGCACACTCTGAATGGAGAAGAAACACTTCTAATTATACCCAATGCATTTAATGTTCATTTAATGCAATATGGTAGGGTTAAAGTACGTTTCAAGCCTTAAGAGAAAGGCTTGTCCTTTGCTACAGTGAATAGTACAAAAAGCCTATTCATGAGCAGACATCCTTACCTAAAGTTGGTGGGTAATAGAGTCAACTAGTCGGCTCCGTACCGTACTAACATTTAGAAAGGGTATGGGTTTGTCCTTTGTGTGCATAAGGACAAGACAACAATAATCGTGCTTGGCAAGCTTCTTTTAATCGTTGAATGTTGGAATGACGTGGAAGTCTCTTCAGCATTCGCTAAGGCTTGAGCAGTCTTCACACATATGGAGACAGGCTTGTAATCATTGAGTACCGCTTCAGATCACGTACTCGCCAGTCTCTAATCTTCAGTTTTAGTCTTCGACATTAGTTGAAGGTTCTTTGGTGTGAGTGTTGTCTTCTTGAAGTATCGTTGTTGCTGATTGAATTACAATACAAGTTCTTCAGCGATCACTGAACAAGTTCAGTGAAGATCGCTGGAACTGAAAAGATAGAAACATAAAATACTTCGTATAAGTGAAAAGGGATTACCATCAAATCACTGAGAGAGAGGATCAACAATCTCCCCTTATTTGATGATAACAAGACAACATAAAGAAAGTTGTCTTATCAAATAGCAGTAAGGAAAAGTAACATATAAAGTACATGTCCTATTTTTACTATTTTGGGATCTTTTTCAGTGAGTCAGTTTTTGCTTGAGAATTTTCTTAAAGTTATATCTAAGAGAAAATTACAAGGATGGAAACTGAAACTGAAATCTTATTCACTGACTTATAGATTGTCAGTGAATGTAAAAAGTAACACTGGAACTCATAGACTTGTGTCGCTATTACTTTTTTCAGGGATCTTTTTCAGTGAAGTACAAGAAATACTCATTTTATTATCATTGGTAATATTACGAGTAATTCAGTACATGTCTAACGCTTACAGACTAGAAGATTAATCATTGAAAGTAGACATAGTAAAACAGATTTACAAGGAAAAGTGAACAGTATTACAAAGAGAAACTAATCTAGAACACTTAGATCTATGTTGCTAGGTACATCTTCACCAAGGTTCTTTCGACGTAGGCATTCCCTTCGTATCTTCAGGTCCACGACTTTTCCAGGCATATTATCATCTATCCAGAGCAAGAGGTAAATCAAATGACCCATTGTACATAGATGTAGCTCTGACATTCTCTGAAATCTGACTTCACCTTCATAGTCAAGGAATGTAACTCCTAACTCAGGTTTGAAATGCACAGCGTTGGGTGTATAGGGACCCTTATTTGGCAAGTCAAGATTTAGCATAGAAATGTTTATACTCTCATGACCCTTCAGGATTTCATCTAAGGAGAACCTTGTTTCATGTTCGTTACTTAGGAATGGTCCATCATTAGGATTAGAGAGTTTTTGTTTCTTCTTCCCACCTTTCATCAGAGAAGGCCTGTCAGGGACAGCGACATACCTGGACATCCGTTTGATGAGATCGATGATGGTGTCCTCGATAGTCTCCTTATGTATTGACTTGGATCACTGAATGGCTTGCCTGATCTTCATCCATTTGTTGTACTCACATCGGCCAAGGTAGGAAGGATACTCGATGATGGCATCGAGATTGACCCTGGTGATGAGCATTGAGACCAGTGTTCCACCGTCTTTTGAACGTTCGCTGATGATGATGCTAATGATCGGGCGGGGACTGACTCTTTTCTTCAGCTTTGCTTCGCTCCACCGCTTATCCTTTTCGACCAGCTTCAAGTTCTTCTCATGCTTAGCTTCTACAACAAAAAGAAGTTTAGCTTGGGCTTGGACAGCGTTCACCTTCTTCTTGGACTTTCTCTTGGGAAGAATCTTCTCAGCTAGTGACTTGGCCAGCTTTAAGCTATCTTCAGTCTGCTTCCTCTGAAGCTCTATCTCTTCTTCAGCCCTTAATGCCTCGAGTCTTTCAGCTTCTGAAAGGAAGTCAAACTCACCACCACTAGAGGTACGAAGAGGGATTTTAACTCTAGTATGGTCGAGTGACTCCTTTAGCTGAGCCATCTGCTAGTTGGTGGGAGCACTGGAGATAGGGTTTTCAGGAACCACTCCAGTCGACCACAGGTAGTTGATGGAATTTGAAGTTGATAAAGTGAAGTGACTACTACCTGAGAGGTAGAGTCTTCAAACAACGGTTGAGAGATATTGAAAAGTACCTTCAGATTCCCTTCTTTAGCGACCGCTTTGCCTTTCGACTTGTGGTCCTGGTTCTTGGATGGAGTAGACTCTCCTTCCCTTTGCTCCCCCTGGGATGCTGAATCCCTGAGGGTGATCCCTTGGTGGCGGTTGTTGGCTTTTGATACTTGATGCTAAAGTCATCTTCATCATCATCGTCATCATGACCATCTAGATCACTTCTGGGGTCTAGGATAGCAGGTTCGTCATCTTCATCATCATCATCATCATCTTCTTTTTCATCATCATCATCACTAGTAGTAGAGGTGATGGGAAGAGCATCATCCCTTGGGATGGCATCGACTGCCTCAGCTAAAACAGCTTCGGTGGTCGGGATTACAGGAGCAACAACAGCTTCAGCTCTAGGAGCTTCAGCTGCAGAGATTGCTGGAGCAACATCATCAAATAGTCCAGCAGCGTTGGACCTCATCTCCCCCTCTCTAGCTAAGACTTGAGAGTATAAGCCAGAGAGTTCGTTCATGCGCTGATGCTGGAGAACCATCATTTCCTCTAGCCTTGATAGAGCACCGGCTAGAGTTGTCATTGCCTCACGTGTCTCATTGAGCTGAGCACGATCATCAGGAGAGAATGAAGGCGGGATCACTGGAGATGGTTGAGGGACAACATCTAGGATCTACTGAAGAAGTCCCGTCTGCTGAAGAGAGAGAGCCTGAGCATCATCAGCCCTGCTGGAGAGAACAGCAATGGCTTTAATGTTGGCTCGAATAGCTTCTTGGAGAGTCAAGAGGTGACTCTGAACTTCTTGAACATCTGCTTTGAGGGCTGAGAGGTCCGTATCAAGGTCAGTCTTGCGGGGCATCGCTTGGTGAACTTTAGTCATCCTGCAGAAAACTGAATCAACGGTTGGGAGAAGAAGCTTGACATCAGATGCCATGTCATAGTCAGCATCAATCTCTTGATCCTCTCTGTCTTCTTCTTTCTCTTCCCCCATCTTCTTCCTCCTCTTCTTCAGCATTTGGCTGATGCATAGAAGAAGGATCTGCAATGGAGGAAGGGTGAGCAACAAGAGGCTCAAGGTTAGTATAAATGAAAGGGTAGGAGGATGGAATACCTGAGGGGCCATCAATGACATCCAAAGGATTTTCATTGGTATGAGCAAAGATATCCTCGAGAGGATGGACATCTATATGCTGAGGAGCATCGAGAGGAGTAACCTCAGGTCCAGTGGTGTGTGTTTCAGTATCAGGGAGGACGGTCGCTGATACATCATCAACAAGTGTAAAGACCAAAGAAGGAGGATAAGAGAAAATGGTTGAGAAGAGACATGGGTATTCAGTGGTGGCAGCGCTGATATTCACACCTTTAGTGATTTGGGTCACTGAAGTGGTTTGGGTAGAAGCCACTGATACGACAGTGAGTGGAGAGATCACTGAAGAGCTGGGAGGGTTAGCTAAAATTGCCTCGGGATTAAGGCTAGTTTCAATAGCTGAAACCTGTCGAGAGGTTTCAGCCAGAGACGTGGCTATCCCCTTTTTGGCCTTCTTGGCTCTCTGAGGAGAACCAAGAGTTGGTTGAGAAGATCGTTTGGAGGAGATTTTGGTGGATGGGCTAGACTCAGGGGGGTTACCCTTGTCTTGGCTACCTGAGGAGAGGAGGTAGTGAAGGACACTATAGAAGAGAGTGTCACATCACTGTCCCTCAGCTTATGATCCAGAATCCTGGATCCAAGTTTGGAAACCTGGAGGTTACCTTCCGTGGAGTATTTATCTCCAAAGATCTTAGCAAAGACCATCGAAAGAAACTTGGTGTAAGGCACCACGTTTTCTCGCTGGCGCTTGTTCAGCTTTTGCACCAGGTCATCGAAAATGACAGCAACATAATTTATATTGCAACGCTGAATCGCAGAAACGCCAATCGTCAAGGCGATCCTAGAGGTCTGGTCCTGACCTCCAGTCTTTCCACCCATTGACTGGATGAAGTGAGAGAATAGATATTGCCAGATCGCTGACATCCTGTTCTTCTCAATCTTCGATAAGGACTTCATGGGAGAATTTGAGTTCTTCTTCATTGGCCATTGATAGCCAATGACATCGAGACACTCAATGATCTCGACCATTGTGGGTTTGTTGTCGTAGGGGCGTTTGGGAAGGCGAAGAGCCGTCCTCAACGTGTTCATGCCAAACTTCACTTCCATCCAGTTGATGGTGAAGTTGACTTATTCAACTTGCCGGCCATGCTTGACCTCGACGTCCACGACCTCAGCAGTGAACCAGAACTGCTGGAGAAGTTTCTTAACCATGATGGGTTCATGGTTGAGAGCGAAGCTGAGCGATGACTGTTTGAGAAAGTCAGCCGCTTCTTGGTAGTCTGCCTTGGATGAGGGAATATCCAACAAGGCAATGTGCTTGTTGGCCTTGAAGGACACTTCATCGAGAGTGAAACTAACGTTCTTGGCAGCCATCTGTTTTTAGTAAGAATAAGATAAAACAAGTGTTAATAAAACCAAGATTTGTTATGGAGAGGAATATAGGTAAGTTTTTTAACCAATAAAAACTTCTTTTGAAAATCCTTAAAGAAGGATTAGGGTTTTTCAAGTAGAATGTGTTTACAGAAATATGATTATAACCAAGTAAGAGTTGATTAAAAGTCGGATCTGGTGTATCATAAGAGATTTGCCTTTTCTATTGATTCCTATGGATTGGGAAATCCCAATTCATTGGGCCTTTCGATACAATCAAATAGAAAGCCCCAAGGGCGCCATATTCTAGGAGAATCATCATTTGTTTAATATTTCAAGAGAACAAGTTTCTTGAGTATATTAAACTAATTTCTTAACAAAAGAATTAAGAAAAGAAGGATTGACCTTAGAGATTTTGAGAGAAAAAGGTCGAGAGGTTCTTGAGAAAATGAGAGAGTTGTTGCTTTGGAAATTCTTGCAGAGTTTCATCTTTGAAATTTCTAAGCGTAAAGAGAAAAGAGAAGAAGAAGTCTCATATTTATAGGTAGGAGGAGAGAGAAGAAATATGAGGGAGAGAAAAGACGACGGTTGGGGAAAGGGGCCATGATGAAAAATGTCATGTTCTCATCCATGATTGGATGGCATTAAATGAGGTAGCGTATGACAGTACCTTTTTGCACGTCTCAAAGCGTTGCGCATAGTAAATAAAGAATGTCGTCATTAAGACAGTTCATTAACTATTTTCTTTTGAAAACACAGGGTTTTTAAGAAAATGAAGAGTCATACAGTGTTTAACTAAACACTGAAAAGACCGTTTAAAACATTTTTGTCACTGAAGAAGAAAAGCTTCAGTGAAGGTCTTAAGACATCAGTGTTAGTGATAAGAGAATCACTGAACCTGACATTTAAAAATATTTTAATCACTGATCAAAAGGATTTAGGGGCGGTTTACCAAACGCTTATCGGGTAAGCTCTTACCCACATGTTCACCACTCTCACTTGCCTTATAGAGTAACATTCCTTGCCATCAAAATGGATAACCTGATAAACATTTATAACCCGGTAAGCACTTACCGGGTAAGAGTCATCACCCTCACTTACTGGGTGAGACTCTCGATTCTTGTCTTCCCTCTTACCAGGTAAGACTCTCGGCCCTTGTTATGTTCACGGATAAGGTTATATAGTCGGTAAGCACTTACCAAGGTAAGTGTTTAGTAAACAGCCCCTTAGTGATTATTTTGATTTTTAAGAGAACAAGTATAAAGATATACTTATATATGTATGGTCAGTGATAAGAGGATCACTGAAACCAACTTTTAAAACTTTAGTCACTAAAGAAGAAAAGCTTCAGTAAAGGTTTTAAGTTGAAGAAAAAAGAAGAGTAATCATACCTTAGAGAGAATAGATATATTTACTCAAAAGTTCAGTGTCAGGGATAGAGCACTGAATCATTTCACTTACTGAATAATCTTCAAAATCCACTCCCCCTTGATCATTGCAGAGCAATAATCTTTAGCAATTATCTATTAACTCCTTCAAATCTTTGAAACAACTTCCCCAATCTTCATAAATGACTTAGAAATTTTCATTCATTTTAAGTATACACCCCCTTATGATGATAATGAGGAGAATTAACTTCATACTTCGAAATGAATGATCTTGAAAGAATACTGTCAATTCATAGAAAGTTATGCAAATCTTTTCAAATTCGCTTAATTAATCTTTTCAGATTATAAAATTGTGGGAAAGAACCAGATTCAACTTATGAACCTGGTTTCAATCTTTTATAAAAATATTGGCATATGAATATAACAAATATATTAGTACAACGAATGTACTTCATATATGAGACTTTTTTAGGATCATCTCACCAGGACTTCTATTCAATCATTGATAGCTTGAAAAGGCGTATCTATGAATGTTATGATAGAATAATAAATATTGTATAAAATTTGTGCAGTGTAGATATGATAAAGCAACAAATGCTTCAATTTAAGCTCAAAAAGATAAACAGTGTGGACTACACAAATTTATCAGATTCAAATGTGATCAAGAAGACTTGAAGGGGTGACATATATCCTTCTATTTCAATATCAGTTATCTCCAAATGAGAAACCGATAGATTATGAGCTGCGAGCCCCAAGTGTTAATAAAACACTTATCTTTTCCGAGATAAATGAGTAGTTCGTGGGGTTTTAAACAAGAGTTGGCCTTGGCTTTGCCTTTTTCAATATTAGTCTCGAAAGAGCTGAGAACTAATAGATTTTGCGGTTTGTTCGGATTATAGTGAATAGATCAGGATTCTGATATTCTCTTAATTCTAGACACATCTCTTATCAATTCTTTCAAGCTCATTTCAACCACCACTCTCTTTTTTGTTTTAAAGCTCAACACACAAACCAATTTGCAGATAAGCTCACTCAATATTGTTGTCCTCTTGGGTAGGGCTATCGGTTCTGCTAATCTATAAAGGTATTTTTGATAAACACTCAGTCCCTCCAAAACTTTTTGCATTTAAGCTCAATAAAAATATATTCAGTTAAGCTCATGATCACAAGAGTTTGATGAAAAAGAATATTGCAATTTAGCATATAATGAATATTCAGAAGTGATTCAAAAATCAGATTATGTATGTAGGGAGAAATAAATGAAGATCCATAAGAACAAATTTACAGATTACCAACCAAAGAATTATGAAAAAAATTATCAACAAAGAAATATTTTTCAATGTGTAGAAAAAATTTGAATACAAATGAGTGTATTATCACCGAAAATGAATTTTTCATTTTAGAGATGTAATAATAACAATTTGAATAACTGTTGAATCATGTATTGGAGTTATGTAAGAAGAAAAAATACGCAAGTATTGACTCAATGGAATACCTGATCAGAGAAAGTACTCATTTCAAACAGAAAATAAAATAAAAATCTTTTAAAATCACACTTCTTAGAATAAAAAATCATTTTGAGTTCAAATAAGTGGTTTGAACATTTGAAAATATTTTAATATACCTTGGATTTTGCATTTAAGCTCAATTAAAATATATTCAGTTAAGCTCATGATCACAAGAGTTTGATCAAAAAGAATATTGCAATTTAGCATATGATGAATATTGAGGAGTGATTCAAAATTCAGATTATGTATGTAGGGAGAAATGAATGAAGATCCGTAAGAACAAATTTACAAATTATCTGTAACATCCAATTTCTAATATGCCCAAATTATTATGTGAGAAGTTGTGATGCATGTTATGTCAAAGTGGAAAATTTTACTTAGTGTTTTACTAATGTCCATATAAGAGAACCTATGATTTAGTGGGAGTTTGGGTTTGAAATTTTATAATTATACTTCTTAGGAGTATATGAAAGGATTTGAGAAAATTTCACGTCAAATAGATACGTAAAACTGATTTTTTTTTTGGGAGATCTTTTTTGGAATATTTTTGTTGTAGGTTATAGATTATCTCTTTATGAACGTGTAGGCAAAAACCTCATAGAAAACGAAGGTCCGAGCGAAAAGTTATGAATATTTTAAGTGTTGATAGTCAAAATGGGTATCTAGCCGGATCAACCCGACTCAACTCAGGTTTAGCATAGGAAATTGGATTTTTGGCCCCATTTTCATGTCATTTTGAGTCCAGAACTCACACACATACTAGAGGTGAAATTTACACACACATAGGCTCGATTCAAACTCAAATCAAAGAGGAATTACAACATATTTGAAGGATTTGATCATCAACTAAAGGTACAATCCATCTTTGCACTTGTTCTTGGTTGACATTCTTGATATATGGATTGCATGTTGAAGAATAGTTAGGGTTTCATTGAGTTTGATCTTAAGTGTATAAAATGAGTACATTTTAGTATTTATGGCATAAAATGATCATTAGGTTCAAAAGATTATCAAGATTTAAGCAAGTTCATCATATTAACTTTGACTTGATTAAGTCAAAGATTTGGGAGATGATATAAATGATGAAATAAAGGTTGGATTTTGGTTGTTTATATCAAATATGTTATATTAAGTTGAAATTCAGAAATTGGAAAAATTTATAATTGAAATGGTACGAAAAATATATGAAAATGAGAATTTCGACTTAAGAAGGCACTGAAAATATGCAGACTTTGAAAAACTGAATAAAATCATAGAAAAATCCAAATGCGGTGAGGCCAATTTCTTTAGTTAGATAATTGAGTTTAGTTTATTTATTATGATCAAGACATGAATTCGAGTTTAAAATGGACAAAATAGATCTACAAGTAGCAGCTGTACATAGGAATTAATGTAAAGTGTTTAAATTGGAAATGTGTATGACTTGAGTTTCTTATATTGGCTTCTTATGAGATTTTGTATGTTCACTACAGGGGGTATTAGGACATATTTTGAGGCTTTGGAAGCATTCTAGGTGTGGTAGCTTGGACTTGCTTTGTAAGCTCATTTCGGAGCTTTTCGGTATTGTACGGTTGCTTAGTGAGTTATATAGTTAATTGTTACATATTGTTTTGTATATATATATTTTCATATGAATGTTTCTACTCTTGAATTGGGATCTATGCTATGGGAATACCCGAGAAATTATTTTAAATGAAAGTCATAAATCCCGGTATTCTATTCATCCTGGCACTCATAAAATGTATAAAGATTTAAAACCATTTTATTGGTGGTCAGGATTTAAGAAAGACATAGCAAAGTATGTAGAGCGATGTTTGACATGTTTGCAAATAAAAGTTGAACATCAAAGACCATACGGGAATCTACAGTTATTAGAAATTCCTATGTGGAAGTGGGATCATATCACGATGGATTTCATTATGAAACTACCTCGAAATTCCAAAGGGATATGATGCCACATAGGTAATTGTGGAACGTCTGTCAAAATATGTGCACTTTCTTTCGATGAAAGAGAATTATTTGTTAGAAAGGTTGGCAAGGATTTATATTAAAGAAATTGTGACCAGGCATGGGGTTCCATTGTCTATCATCTCAGACAGGGATAGTCGATTTACCTCAAAATTGTGGGAAAGTTTTTAGAAAGCTCTGGGTTCTCAGATTCGATTGAGTACGGTGTATCATCCATAGACTGATGAAAAAAGTGAAAGAACAATTCAGACTCTTAAAGATATGTTGAGGGCATGTGTTATAGATTTCGGAGGATCGTGAGAAGATCATCTTCCGTTAATAGAATTTGCCTACAACAATAGTTACCACTCCAGCATCCAGACGGCACCGTATGAAGTTCTGTATGTTCATAAGCGTAGAACATCGTTGTGTTGGAATGAAGTGGGTGAAAGAAAATTAACTGCGCCAGAAATTGTTCAAGTCACTTCTGAGAAGATTGAGCAAATTAGAGAAAAGATCAGAATAGCTGAAGACCGTCAGAAGAGCTATGTTGATAGACGTTGTAAGCCGATTAAATTCCTTGTGGGGGATTATGTGATGCTAAAAATCTCACCATGGAAAGGGATAGTCAGATTCGGTAAAAGAGGTATGTTCAGTCCAAGGTATATCGGGCCATTCAGAATCTGCAAGCGAGTCGGAATGGTTGCGTATCAAGTAGAACTACCAGAGGAGCTTAGTTCGATTCATAACACTTTTCACGTGTCTAATCTGCGGAAGTGTTTGGCAGATCCGAGTCTGGCAGTGCCTCTACTAGAAGTCAGACTAGATAGTAAGCTGAATTTTGTAGAAACCCCAGAAGCATTAATTGAGCGAAAAACCAAGGTTCTGCGGAATAAAGAGATGTATTTGGTAAAAGTTCAGTGGCGGCATCACAAGAGATCTGAGGCAACCTGGGAATTGAAATCGCAAATGAGAACTGAGTACCCGTGGCTCTATGATCAAAGGAAGTCCAAGACGGAATTCTTTTGAGGGATAGATAATGTGATAACCTAGTCTTGGTTATCACCTGAGGTAATTATTATGTGATTATGTGAATACATGAAAAATTGTTATATTTGATCAGGTGAGTATGTATATTCTCATGCATGGAAATGTATGCATAATATTGAGTATATGCATATGCTATGAATATATGCATGAGATGTGTATGTATGAAGCATGAATGTGGTATGCATATGTTTTGAATATATGCATGAGATGTGTATGTATGAAGCATGAAATGTGGTATACATATGTTTTTAATATATGCATGAGATGTGTATGTATGAAGCATGAACTGTGGTATGTATATGTTTTGAGTGTATGCATGAGTTTATGAAAGTATGCATGATTATGAGCCATACATAAGTATGTATGCATGAGTCTTATATGTGGGGATGTGTATGCATAAAATATGAAATGCATACACGGGAATATATTAATTTAAATAGAGAACTTGTCAGCCGCCCTTCCATAATTGGAAGGGTATAAATAAGAGGGTTGGGTGAAAGGAAGAAGTTTCTTGCCTCTATTGCATTTTGAGTAAGGATATTTTGAGAGTATATTGATTGGATTGCTTGCAATGATTTGGAACTAAAGTTGGATTTATTATTGCTCTTAAGATTGCATAAGGTGAGTGATTTTTAACATCTTAATACATATGATTTTCATCTTTTGTATATTGAATGTTGTTTTGTTCTTGAAAATGGGTGATCGGATTGGAAGTGCCAGGTCACTAGGTTGACCGGATGAAATGATTGGTTTAAATTGAAATTAGTGAATCCAACCATAGTCTTGACCGGAGAAGTGTGAGTCTGGATGTGGTGTTGACCGGATTGGAGTCTATCCGGCCATAATCTTGACCGGAGAAAAGTAAGTCCGGTCGAGAGTTAACCGGATTGAGTTTATGAATTATTCCTTAATTGAAGTGTTGTCCAGATGGGAAGTCCGGCCAAGGCTTGACCAGACTTTGGTGTCGACTGGACTTTGAGGTTGACCAGACTTGAGGTTGACCGGATACGAAGTCCGGTTGGAATCCTTTTTGTTGGTCGGATAAGTATTATTTATTCAAAGTTGGATTATATTAAAGACATTATTGTTTCGTTCTAAAATGATAAAGAAAGATTGTACAACGTTTGTTTTGAAACCAACACTGGTTATAATTATAGATGATGTTCCATCAGGACGTTTGTGACATCGGTCTGTCCTGATCGAAAATAATCTGTAGAATTTGATGAGTAAATAAGAGTGGCATATCAAGAAGATGTGTACCTTGAGATAAGGGTGGCGTATCAAGGAGAGGTGTACTTTGGGATAAGGGTGGCATATCAAGAAGAGGTGTACCTTTGGATATAAGGGTGGCACTTGTGTGTGTGTTTATTAATGTAACTCTTACTATTATGTCTTTTAAGATTACGATGGCTCGGAGTCCTTATTTCTTTGTGATTTAAAGATTCAGTGCTTGGTTCTTAATGTAAATGGTGGTAATTATGTTATTTGAGAGGAGAGATAATTAGCATGTGGCCAGAGCTTTTAAATAACCTTGTTATTAATAAAAGTGATTAGAGACGAGTTGTGTGGAACCTGAAAGGTTCTAGCTTGTTTTTGCTAAATGATATACTTATAAAGTCAGGGTTTGGCTTTGGAAATTAGAGGAGTACTGGTTGTTGTAAACTATGTGGTTATGTATCTGTTTACATGAAAAGTTGATTTTAAATAAATTTTTTGTAATCTTCACCTTGCAATTACATGGAAAAAGGGATCTCACTAGAACTTCCGGTCTAACCCTCCTTTTTGTCTTTCTAATATGTATTGCAAGAACTGTTGGGTTACATGATGGTAAAGGAAAGGGGAAATATAATTATTTTCCTATGTGCTTAACTATGTGAAGATAAGCTTATGGATGAACCTAGTTTTGAAGATAAATGTTAATTAGTACAAGAACTTGTATTTTGAAATTTTTGGGCTATGTATTTTGTACGATAATTTCCTGTACTATGGGACCTAAATGGTGTAATACATGTATTTCTTTTGAATGAAGTATGTGTTATATGGAATGTGTGATTTAGGGTGTTACAAAAGGTGGTATCAGAGCCTGAGTTCAAAGGATTTAGGTATTAAAGCATGATACCTAGACTTAAACTATTTTATTTCATGTTAGGGGTCCTGGACATAGTTAGGACCATCTGGAATAAATATGATGAGTAAAGAGAACAGTGTGTAAGGTAAATTCGAATTACATCTGGCCAATGTAATTAAGAATTTACAGGTACATATCTGAACTTAGATGCTTCATTATATTTGGGAATGTGAATATGTGATTATTAATATTGAAATTTGCAGATGTCTAGCCGAACACGAAGATCTGAAAGGATCGTCCGCCCTAATCCTGATGATACAGAAAATTCCCCTGTCAATGCTCCTGCTAATACTTCAGAGGATAGAGACAGAGGAAGAATTAGAGGCAGAGGGCGAGGAAGAAGACAAGTAAGAAGTAGAATTAGTCAATCTAAAACTCATCCTGATCATGAAGAATCTCATTCTGGAAATAGTAATCAAGAACAGATGCCCCAGCCAGAGTATATAACTAGAGATATGTTGGCAGAGGAGATGGGAAAGTTTAGAGAAACATTGACGTCCATTATGGGAATACCTACTAGAGTTGAAACGAAAAGAGTAGAAAGAAATCCCTCTGTTCCGGTTGCACACAACAAAGAGGGAAATATTAAAATGTTTCTGGCATGCAAACCGCCAACATTCTCTAGAGAAAGAGATCCAGTTAAAGCCATGTACTTGATTAAAGAGATTGAGTCTGTGTTCAACACTATTAAGTGTCCGGAGACAAATACTGTATCAAAATCTAATGCATTATTCTGGCGGGAAGATAAATCATTAGCCAGAACATATGTTTTGCAAACATTATCTTGGGCAGAATTTGTGAATAGACTCAAAGATCAGTTCTATCCCAAGACAACCGTAAGACAGATGGAGGAGGATTTTCTGAAATTAGAGCAAGCTTTTGGAATTGTTCGGGAATACATCGAGAAGTTCATTGAATACTCCCGATTTGCTGAACACTACATTCCGTCAGAATCCAGAAAAGTGGAAAGATATATTTGGGGTTTAAAGCCTTCAATTCGAGAATTTGTGATTGCTATGAATCCTACCACTTTTTCATTGACTCTGGATGCGGCAGAGGTTACAGAAAGAAATAAGAACAGGCAAGATTAAGGAAAAGTTGTTGATAAGAGAAGATGGGAAGGACCTTCATCTGATTATCGAGGGTCAAAGTTAGTAAGGTATGATAATAGATTTGTGTAGAAAGTCAATGAAAAAGCATGAGCCCGGTGTCGACAAATTCAGCAGGCTGATTGTAAGACAGACTTGAGAAGATGTTACAAGTGTGGTGAGGCAAGTCATTTATCAAGAAGTTGTCCGGTTACTAGAAGATGCTTTAATTGTAATTTACCGGATCATATTCGACCCAAATGCCCACTGTTAAAGACTCTGCAGTTAACTATGGGAAGTAATGCATCGAGTGCCCATGGAAGGCCAATCTATCTAGAGGAGGGCAAGGAGGAGTGCGGGGTCAATCATTTCAGATGACAAAGAATGAGGCCGAGGCTACACCTGACATGGTAACAGGTACATTTCTTCTAAATTCCATATATGCTAAGGTGTTATTTGATTCGGGTGCAAATTTTTCATTCGTGTCACCTTCATTTGTTGAATCTGCCTGTATGATTTTTGTGCCACTTGACGATATATTAGTAGTTGACATTGCTAATAGTCAAGAACTTATTGCTTATGTGTTCAATAATTGCATAATTGAAATTGAGGGGTGTGGGTTACCGATCCAATTGTTTCCAATGCCGATGAAAGAATTTGACGTTGTGGTGGGAATGGATTGGTTAGCAGAGAATCAGGTTAGTATTATGTGCAATAAGAAAATGATCAGTATTGATCTACCCGAGAAAGGACCAATTGTTATTTATGATGATCAGCAGAATCACCATATCAACTTGTTATCGGTTCTGAAACCCCAAAAGTGTATTCAGAAGAGATGTCAGAGTTATCTGGCTTATGTGGTAGATGCAAGGAAAGAAAAATGTATGTAAAAGTTGATTCTAGTTGTGTGTGACTATCCATAAGTCTTTCCGGAAGATTTGACTGGTCTACCGCCAGATAGATCTATTGAGTTTAGGATAGATCTGGTACCTAGAGCAGCACCAGTGGCAAGAGCACCATACCGGCTGGCACTGTTGGAGTTAAAGGAATTTGTCACACAGTTGAAAGATCTCCTTGACAAAGGTTTCATCAGACCTGGTACCTCACCCTGGTGCTCCGGTTTTGTTTGTCAAGAAGAAAGATAGATCAATGCGGATGTGCATTAATTATCGTGAATTGAACAAACTGACGATTAAGAATAAGTATCCTTTAACAAGAATCGATGATCTATTTGATCAGCTGGTGGGAGCCAGTTACTTTTCAAAGATCGATTTGCGGTCAGGATATCATCAGTTAAAAGTCAGAGAAAAAGATGTAGCCAAGACTGCTTTCCGAACTCGATATGGATATCATGAGTTTTTGGTTATGTCTTTTGGCCTAACCAATGCCCCTGCAGCTTTCATGGATCTCATGAACCGAGTATGTAGTGAATATCTCGATAAATTCGTTATTGTGTTTATCAACGATATTCTTATATACCCAAAATCTGAAGAAGAGCATGTTGAGCATCTTCATTTAATTCTTGAGCTTCTAAAGAAAGAAAAGTTGTACGCTAAATTGTTCAAATGTGAATTCTGGTTAAGAGAAGTTCAATTTCTGGGTCACGTTATATCTGAAGCAGGAGTGAAGGTTGATCCTGCTAAGATTGAAGCGGTAGAAAAATGGGAGGCACCGAGAACTCCTTTGGAAGTCCGTAGTTTCCTAAGGTTAGCAAGGTACTACCAAAAATTCATTCAGGATTTTTCCAAGATTGTGGTGCCATTGACGAAGTTGACACGGAAAAACATTAAGTTTTAGTGGGAAGAAGATCAACAAAAGGCTTTTCAGTTATTAAAAGATCGTCTGTGCGGTGCTCCAGTTCTGTCTTTGCCAGAAGGATCAGAAGATTTCATGGTTTACAGTGATGCTTCGAAGCTTGGTTTGGGTTGTGTTCTAATGTAGAGGGGGAAAGTAATTGCGTATGCATCCAGACAACTGAAGGATCATGAGAAACAGTATCCAACACATGACATGGAGCTTACAGCCGTAGTTTTTGCTCTGAAGATTTGGAGGCATTACTTGTTGGGGACTAAGTGTCATATCTTCACAGATCATAAAAAGTCTCCAACATTTATTCAATCAAAAGAAGTTAAAAATGCAGCAACGATGATGGATTGAGCTGGTAAATGATTATAACTGTGAAATCCTTTACCATCTGTGGAAAGCTAATGTGGTAGCAGATGCCTTGAGCAGAAAAGAGAAGAGTGGTATGATTAGGGTTGTGGCTATGAAAATGAATCTGTTGCTAGATCTTCACGGTGAGATTGTAAAGTGTCAGAAGGAAGCTGTCAAAGAAGATAACTTCAAAAATGAACGATTAGGTAAACTAATTTCCACCTTGGAAAAAAATAATAAGGAACTTTAGTGTTTTCAAGGTCGAATTTGGGTTCCGTGCAATGGGAATATCAGGGAAATTATTTTAAACAAAAGTAATAAATTTCGGTATTCTATTCATTTTGGCACTAATAAAATGTATAAAGATTTAAAACCATTTTATTGGTAGTCTGGATTTAAGAAAGACGTAGCAAAGTATGTAGAGGGATGTTTGACATGTTTGCAAGTAAAAGTTGAACATCAAAGACCATACGAAAATCTACAGTCATTAGAAATTCCTATGTGGAAGTGGGATCATATCATGATGGATTTCATTATGAAATTACCTCGAACTCCAAAGGGATATGATGCCATATGAGTAATTGTCGATCGTCTGTCAAAATCTGCGCACTTTCTTCCGATGAAAGAGAATTATTTGTTAGAAAGGTTGGCAAGGATTTATATTAAAGAAATTGTGAGCAGGCATGGGGTTCCGTTGTCTATCATCTCAGACAGGGATAGTCGATTTACCTCACAATTTTGGGAAAGTTTTCAAAAAGCTCTGGATTCTCAGATTCGGTTGAGTACGGCATATCATCTACAGACTGATGGACAAAGTGAAAGAACAATTAAGACTCTTGAAGATATGTTGAGGGCATGTGTTATAGATTTCGGAGGATCGTGGGAAGATCATCTTTCGTTAATAGAATTTTCCTACAACAATAGTTACCGCTCCAGCATCGAGACGGCACCGTATGAAGTTTTGTATGATCATAGTGTAAAACACCATTGTGCTGGAATGAAGTGGGTGAAAGAAAATTAACTGGGTCGGAAATTGTTCAAGTCACTTCTGAGAAGATTGAGCAAATCAGAGAAAATATCATAATAGCTCAAGATCGTCAAAAGAGCTATGCTGATAGATGTCATAAGCCAATTGAATTCCTTGTGGGGGATTATGTGATGCTAAAAGTCTCACCATGGAAAGGGGTAGTCAGATTCGGTAAAAGAGGTAAGCTCGGTCCAAGGTATATCGGGTCGTTCAGAATCTGCAAGCGAGTCGAAATGGTTGCGTATCAGTTAGAACTACCAGATGAGCTTAGTTTGATTCATAACACTTTTCACGTGTCTAATCTGCGAAAGTGTTTGGCAGATCCGAGTATAGCTGTGCCTATACCAAAAGTCAGACTAGATAGTAAGCTGAATTTGTAGAAACCCCAGAAGCAATAACTGAGCGAAAAACCAAGGTTCTGAAAAATAAAGAGATCAATTTGGTAAAAGTTCAGTGGCGTCATCACAAGATATCTGAGGCAACTTGGGAATTGGAATCGCAAATGAGAACTAAGTACCCGTGGCTCTATGATCAAAGGAATTCTGGGACGAAATTCTTTTGAGGGGTGGATAATGTGATAACCTAGTCTTGGTTATCACCTGAGGTAATTACTATGTGATTAAGTGAATACATGAAAAATTGTTATATTTCATCAGCTGAGTATGTATATTTTCATGCATGGAGATGTATGCATAACATTGAGTATATGCATATGCTATGAATATATGCATGAGATGTGTATGTATCAAGCATGAAATGTGGTATGCATATGTTTTCAATATATGCATGAGATGTGTATGTATGAAGCATGAAATGTGGATGCATATGCTTTGAATGTATGCATGAGTTTATGAAAGTATGCATGATCATGAGCCATACATAAGTATGTATGCCTGAGGCTTATATGTAGGGATGTGTATGCATAAAATATGAAAGGCATACATGGGAATATATTAATTTAAATGGAGAACTTGTCAGCCGCCCTTCCATAATTGGAAGGGTATAAATAAGAGGGTTAGGTGAAAGGAAGAAGTTTCTTGCCTCTTTTGAATTTTGAGTAAGGATATTTTGAGAGTATATTGATCGGATTGCTTGCAATAATTTGGAACTAAAGTTGGATTTTTTCTTGCTCTTAAGATTGCATAAGGTAAGTGATTTTTAACATCTTAATACATATGATTTTCATCTTCTGTATATTGAATGTTGTTTTGTTCTTGAAAATAGGTGATCGGATTGGAAGTGCCCGGTCACTAGGTTGACCGGATAGAATGATTGGTTTAAATTGAAATTAGTGAATCTGGCCATAGTCTTGACCAGAGAAGACTGAGTCCGGATGTGGTGGTTGACCGGACTGGAGTCTATCCGTCCATAGTCTTGACCAAAGAAAAGTAAGTCCGGCCGAGAGTTAACCGGACTGAGTTTATGAATTATTTCCTTAATTAAAGTGTTGTCCGGATGGGAAGTCCGGCCAAGGCTTGACCGGACTTTGGTGTTGATCGGACTTTTAAGTTGACCGGATATGAAGTCCGGATGGAATCCTTTTTGATGGTCGGATAAGTATTATTTATTCAAAGTTGGATTATGTTAAAGACATTATTGTTTCTTTCTAAAATGATAAAGAAAGATTCTACAACGTTTGTTTTGAAACCAACACTGGTTATAACTATGGATGATGTTCCATCAGGACGTTTGTGACCTCGGTCTGTCTTGATCGGAAATAATATGTAGATTTTGATGAGGAAATAAGGGTGGCATATCAAAGAGATGTGTACTTTGGGATAAGGGTGGCATATCATGGAGAGGTGTACCTTTGGATATAAGGGTGGCACTTGTGTGTATGTTTATTAATGTAACTCTTACTATTGTGTCCTTTAAAATTACGATGGCTCTGAGTTCTTATTCTTTGTGATTTAAAGTTTCAGAAACATGGTTCTTAATGGAAAATGGTAGTAATGATGTTAATTGAGAAGAGAGATAATTGGCATGTGGCCAGAGGTTTTAAATAACCATGTTATTAATAAAAGTGATTAGAGACGAGTTATGTGGAACCTGAAAGGTTCTAGCTTGTTTTTGCTAATGAATTACTTATAAAGTCAGGGTTTGGCTTTGGAAATTATAGGGGTATTGGTTGTTGTAAACTATGTGGTTATGTATCTGTTTGCATGAAAAGTTGATTTTAAATAAAGTTTTGGTAATCTTCACCCTGCAATTACATGGAAAAAGGGATCTCACTAGACCTTCCGGTCTAACCCTCATTTTTGTCTTTCTAATATGTATTGCAGGAACTGTTGGGTTACATGATGGTATGGGAAAGGGGAAAATGTAATTGCTTTCCTATATGCTTAACTATGTAAAGATCAGCTTATGGATGAACCTAGTTTTGAAGATAAATGTTAATTAGTACAAGAACTTGTATTTTGAAATTTTTGGGCTATGTATTTTGTACGATAATTTACTATGGGACCTAAGTGATGTAATACATGTATTTCTTTTGAATGAAGTATGTGTTATATGCAATGTGTGATGTGGGGTGTTACAATCACACTTCTTAGAATAATAAAATCATTTTGAGTTCAAATAAGTTGTTTGAACATTTAAAAATATTTTAATATACCTAAGAGTTGTCCTTCTAAGCATATTGAGATTAAGATTCCATAAATTTGTACCTATAAGAATCAGATCAAAATGAAATGATGATTGTGATGCTCCCCCCCCCCCTTGAATTCAGCTCATACACAAACAGATGAACATTTTTTAGACTCCCCCTTGACATGATCAAATAGAGATTTTGACTTCCCCTTGACATGTACAAATGAAGATCTCTTGTCTTGTGTATAATATGGAGGATGATCATCAGTATGATTATTCTGATCATCATACTCATCATGAATAGCTCATATTTCTGACGATTGTAGCTTGAGTCCTGCACTATCTTGTTCAAAAGTCACAACAATGAAGAACAGGTTCTAAACTGAATTGTTTAGAAGCTAAATCACTGAAGTTCGAGTTCTAGACTGATATATCTAGAAGTCTGCAACATTGAGAACGGAGTTCTTGACTGAGTTATCTAGAAATCTGCATAAATATCACTTAGAAACTTTTGGGTTAGCATCAGGAAGATTATTAGATATAACTTCAACGCGCCATTCATACCTTTGCTTATGAACTCATTTCCACACGAACTTCACATCAAAAAAGAATGGTTCATCTTTCTTTTGAGAAAATTTCTGTGAAATATTTTCTTTGAAGCATAAGAACCTTTTGCAGCTTTAGATTTATGAGAAGAAACAAATAAAGATTTGAACATCTTAGACCTGATCTACTGTTTGCATTTGGCATTGATGGCTAAAAAAATTATAACCATAGTATTTGCAATGCAAATGTTTTGGCGCTATAAAAAGTAAATCTGAATGAGTAAAATGTTTTGTATTTTTCAATTCAGCATTCAGATTACATTTTTTTCTTAGAAAATAAAGCACATTTACAACTATTAGGCTTAGCTTTTGAATTCTTTTCAGAAGAATTGATTTTGAAAGCATTTGCACCTTTCTTCTGTAAGTCATTTTTTTCTCCATTCATAGCCAGTAGCTTTCAGATTTGTCACAGATAAGAAATTTGAATTCACAGAAGATTTGATAGTCGAACACCCAGATTTTTCAGGTTTTTTAGGAGTCACAAAATCATTTTTAGAATTTAAGCTTGAAGACTCTCCAACTTCAAAAACACTTTCATCAAAATTGATTTTATCAATAATAGTGGATTTGATTTGAGGATCAATCTGAGGAATCACTGAATTTTTAAAATCTAAACTTAAATGTTGTTTGATAACCTCCTCAAGCTGCATGATTTGACTCATTAGCTTGGTTCGTTCATCAAAACTGGAATTTAAATCCTTCTCGGAAGTGAGATCAAGTAAAGCTGTTTTCCAAAATTGTTGTTTTCTTCTTCAAATCATTCTTGAATAAGATGTGAGTTTTAGTACAATTCAAACTTTGAAATTGATTATGAATACTGGTTTTAAGAATCTGCTGGAGTTACACTTGAATGTATGAATATATCGTTATGAACTTCATAGTCCGATGAAGGCTTGTAATCGGACAGTATGTTATCTGATGAGGGCTCCTTATCGGCCATGCGTTGGTCAGTGAAGAGAATTACATTTTATGAATCATCCGTTAAGGACTTTATTGGACATAGTCTTGTCCGATGAAGACCCTTTATCAAACATAGAGTTGACCGGATTGGGCACCTCATCGCCCAAAGTGTTTGGGTTTAATGTTTGAGACTCTAAGTATTGACCGGATTGGAGTGTTATCGTGCATGCCTTGTCCAGTGAGGATGCTCATTGGACAAAGCTTTAACCGCTTTTAATATTTATCTTTAAATATTGACCGGTGAGATTGGTTACCGGACATATTGTTATCTGATGAGAATGTATCCAGACAGAGTATTAACTGGTGAGGATTGTTATCGGACAGAGTGTGACCGGTGAGCATGGTTACCATTTTTATGTGTTGTCTGGATTAAGTGTGTTGTCCGATGAGGAAGGGGTCATCGTCCATAGTATTAACCGAGGGGCAGTTATCGCCCAAAACTTGTGAAATAAAAACAGCGGTTTTCACAAATGTTGTTTAACAGTTTTAAACTATTTTATGATTGAGAAAGGGTATTGTTGTATCTTTTAAATGTGGTTTATAAATTGAGGAAAGATATTGTTGTTTTCTTTCAGAACGGTTGTGATGTAAAGTTTGTTTTGAAATAAATATTGAGTTGAGATTGAAAAGTGGATTTAAGAACTTGAGAGTTCTTGAGATTAAAGTTTCAGATATGAGACTATTTTGAAGCCATTATTGGCTAAAACTACAGATTTATCTGTAGATTTGAGGTGGAAACAAGGGTGGCATATCAAGGAGAGGTGTACCATGGAACAAGGGTGGCATATCAAGGAGAGGTGTACATTTGGATAAGGGTGGAATTTGTGTGTGTGATTACTATTATAGCTCTTGTTATCACATCTGTAAGATGCGATAATTCTTAGTCAACATTTCTTTGTGACATGAATACTTAGGAATATTGCTCTTATTGAAATGATAACAACGATGTTATTGAGAAGAGGAAAATGGCTTATATATGGAGGCATTAATTGCTTGTGTTTTCAAATGATTTTGAGATATCAAGTTTTGAGTATTCCAAAGAGTTGTGATTTGAAATAAAACCCGAAGGGTCATTGGTGATTATTTAATCAGTTTTTATTTAAATATAAATCTGGTTATATTTAAAAGTTTTTGATAATAACCAAGAACTCTAGTGATTGTTAATTCTTGGTACTCTTTTATATAATCATGGAGGTTGAGACCATAAACTCTGATCAGTTGTGACTTGTGAGCTTTGAGAGTTGTCTTTCAGATATTTGTGAGGAGCTGAGTAGTTAATCTTCTTATGTGGTAAGATCGTTTTATTGACTTGTAGTTTTGTTTACTGAAGTTATATTTGATTTAAAGTGGTTGGATATTCAAAAGTGAATTTTAAACAGGTTTTGGTTATCTCACTAGACCTTCTGGTCTAATCCTCATTTTGTGTTTTAAAATATGCATTGCAGGTTCAGCTGGTCCAGGGATAGTAAGGGGAATGGAAAAATGTAATTATTTTTCTTATGTGCTTATCTGTAGTTTTGAAGATCAACCTGTTGATTGATGTATCTTGAAGATGCATGTTGTTATGCATAAGATTGTACAAGAACTTTCTTTTGGAGTTTTTGAGTTGTAAATTATGTATATAAGTTTCTTGTACTAGTGGTAACTTAGTGGTGTAAATTGTATTTCTTTTATATGAAGTACATGTTATATACAAATGTGGAAGTTTGGGGTGTTACATCTGAGGCTCCAGAATTTATGATTTCATTCATCAAGATAATACAAGTACTTCTTCAACTTCTTATGAAGTATCTAAGAGTGACAATGGAACAAATTCAAGGATGAGACTCTTCAGAGTTATCTTACTTTTGTTCGAATTTCTCATAAATTATTTGCTATTACGACTCCTCAACATGGAAATGCAGGAAGAAGAAATAGAACTCTTGTTCAAGGAACAATAAATATGTTGGCCTATTCAGACTTGCCTATGTTATTATGGGATGAAGAAATATCCACTGCATGTTTCACTCAAAACAAAACAATTGTTAGTAAGAGGCTTTATAAAACTTATTACTAGATTTTCAGTAAAAGAAAGCCTAATATTATATTTTTACATGTTTTTGGTTGCCGATTCTTTGAACTAAAAGACAAAGATAATCTTGGAAAGTTCGACAAAAAAGCTGAAGAAGGGGTTTTGTTGAAAATTCTTTAACTTCTAAAGCTTTTCAGAGTTTATGTCAAAAGAACAAAGATTATCATTGAAAGCATCAATGTTACTTTTGATGAGAATGTTGATATAACTTCTAAACAAAGCAGTTCATGACTCAAGCCAAAAATAGTAGCTTCTAGACAAATCAGTGCAGAACCTGAGCTAAATAAGAATAAAACTTCTTAATCTACTTCTAAGTCTAGTAATTTAGAACTTGATTTGTTGTTTAAAGACTTATTTGATGTATCTCTAGATGTTGTTGCAGATTTTCAAAATCCAATTATTTCTAGAGATATCAATAATTCGACTTCAAAAGAACGAGAAACAAGTTCAAACATATTTAGACCTGTTGAAGTAGTTGTTTCAACCTCAACTTCTCAAAATGAAACAATCTCTGAACAATCTTCACAAAACTCTGGACAGATTAATCCTAACACTGAATCTATTAATCTAGAGTTATCTTCTTTAGAGATACCAACAGTTGAGGGGGAGCAACCATAATTACAATTAACGACACATGAACAACCACAAATTCATACTATCATTGATGAGAATGATCTGAATTATCAAGATAAAATTCAACCACTTCCCATTACATATAGATGGACAAGGGATCATCCCTTACATCAAATTATTGGTGATACATCAAGTGGAGTGAAAACTAGATCGACCACAACTAATGAATATCTATATATGAACTTTTTAAGCTCAATTAAACCAAAAAAAATCCTTATGAAGCATTACAAGATCTGGATTGGGTTCTTGCTATGCAAGAGGAACTTCTTTAATTTGAAAGAAATAAAGTTTGAAGACTGGTTCTAAGACCAAAAGGTAAATCTATAAATGGAACTAAATGGTATTCAAAAAATAAAGAGGATGAAGCTAGGATTGTTGTCTGAAACAAAGCTAGATTGGTTGCAAATGGATATTGTCAACAAGAGGGCATAGACTATGATGAAACCTTTGCACCAGTTGCTAGGATTGAACCTGTCATAATTTTTCTTGCCTATGTTGCACACAAAAATCTTAAGGTATTTCAAATGGATGTCGAATGTGAATTTTTTTTTAATAGTGTGCTGCATAAGAGGGTTATGTAAGTCAACCTGAGGGATTTTAAGATCCTAAGCATCCATATCATGTTTATGTTTTGGACAATGCTTTGTATGGACTTAAACAGGCTCCAAGAGCATGATATCAAACTCTGACTAATTTTCTTTTAGAGTTTGGCTTCAAGAAAGGTACAATTCATAATACTTTATTTCTGAAGAAACAAGGTGGGGATCTAATCTTGATTCAGATTTATGTAGATGATATAGTTTTTGGTTCTACAAATCCTAAGTATTGTATGAACTTTTAGACTATTATATAGACTAAGTTTGAAATGAGTATGATGGGAGAATTGACTTTCTTGTTTGGACTTCAAATCAAGAAATATCTTAAAGGAATATTCATTGATGAAGCTAAGTATGTCAAAGATCTTTTAAAGAAGTATAACATGTCTGAATTAACTTCTATAGAGACTCCAATGGCCATTGGAGTAAAACTTGATGCAGATTTAAGTGGAAAATATGTTGATCAAAAGACTTATAGAGGCATGATTGGTTCTTTATTGTACTTAACTACAAGTAGAATGTATATTATGTTTGTTACATGTTGTTATGCAATGTATCAAGCCAATCCTAAGGAATCTCATCTTCTAGCTGTGAAAAGAATCCTAAAATATCTCAAAGGCACACATAGTCTGGGTCTTTGGTATTCTAAGGATTCTGGTTTTGATATAATAGCATTTACAAATGCAGATCATGTTGGTTGTAAATTGGACCGGAAGAGTACCTTTGGATCATGTCAATTTTTAGAAAATAAGTTGGACAGTTGGATTTCCAAGAAACAAAATTATGTTTCAATGCCAACTGCAAAAGCAGAATATGTAGCTGCAACAAGTTGTTGTTCACAAGTAATCTGGATGAAAACACAACTTAAGGATTATGAATACATCTTTAACAAAATCCTAAATTATTGTGATTTAAAGAATGCCATTGCTATAAATGTTGATCTTGTGAATACTCCAAGACTAAGCATATTAATATCATGTATCATTTCATAAAAGATCATGTTGAAAAAGGTACAATTAAAATGTACTTTGTACAAACTGATTTTCCACTTCCAGACTTATTCACTAAGCCGTTGGATGAGAAAATTTAATTTTCTAGCGAGTAAATTAGGCATGTTAAATTTGGCTACCAAAATATATCTATTGTAGCTCAAGAGTTCAATATTTTCATAATTCAGATTTCAGAGTTTTGTGCTTTATTTGACTAAGTATCGAGCTCTGAATAGATAGTTCAGAGATCTGCTTTAGTTCATTCAAATTTGAGAAACTTCAACTCTTAGAATTTATGAAAATTCTATCTTTTAACTCTGAATAAGTACTTCAGATATCTGACTTAGCTAATTCAAAGTTATCATATAACTTTGAAAATTTAACTCCAAACTGTGATGTTACTTATTCAGATTTATATGTAACTCTTGATAATCTAAAAAGAAGGTGGTTGGATTTCTTTATTAATTATACATTATTCATCTGATCTGATTGCATTTTTAGGAGTGAGTATTATCTTTGCATACTATTGTTTGTTCATCTTGTGCTAAATTTGGGGGGGGGGGATTAGTTATTTCTTAATCTAACTCTAGACATATAGTAAATCTGGACATAATTTGTCTAGCTTCCTAAGTCTGGATGAACTATAACTCTGGATGTACTCAAGTCTAGAAATATTAAGTCTGAAGTTCTCTGAATATCATCAAGGTGTGTTCTTTTTTTTTAGTTCTTTAATTCACAATCTCTTGAAAGAAGGACAATTTTCAAGTTGATTAAAATCTTTGATTAAATGTTCAAACCACTTCTTTAATCTCAACATATTTTATGATTTCAAAAAGTTGGAATTTTAAATGTTTTTTGTTTAGAGTTATCTCTAGCTCAAGGAAAAAAAAGGGCCCTGACTCTGACTCTACCATTTAGAGTTAATATGAGCACTTCAGAGTTATTACTTGTGTAATTTCTCATCTCGACTATAGTTCAAGTAACTATCTAGTCATCATTTTCCAAATGTTATATTTTCTTTGGAACAGTTATTATCATACCTCAAAAATAAACCTTTCGATCGTAATACACCCGTTAGAAGCACGCTTCACTAGCTTAATCATCATATTAATCCTGCCTTATTT
Source organism: Cynara cardunculus var. scolymus (assembly GCF_001531365.2). NCBI lineage: Eukaryota > Viridiplantae > Streptophyta > Magnoliopsida > Asterales > Asteraceae > Cynara > Cynara cardunculus. Next base: position 70,719 of record NW_020200873.1, read on the forward strand.
ACACATATCACTCTATCATAAGTGATTTGTATTATCTCATAAGAATCCAAATTGATAAACAGTTCTTATTGATCTTCATTCTGAACTTTCATGAACTCTTGCTATATTTTGCTCATACGAATCCCTTATGCTTACAAACCGTTAACCTAAATATTCTAAAATGGCTCAATCTCGCTCTAATGTGCAATCTTCTCTAAGGATCGTGAAAACCTGCTTTCAATCTTCTTCTGATTCTAATGAGGAAGTTAATCAAACTTCATTCATGGTTAGAAACATTAAGGTTCCTTTTGAGAAAATCAGAATAAAAATCATGTTGCTGAAAATGTTGTGATACCAAAACATGTGCCAGAACATGATGTTGTTATTAATGTTTCTATGGAAGTTAATCCTAATGAGAATTTGCTTGTTGCAGCTGGTGGTGGTGGTGATGTTGTTGTTGAGTCTCAAGGAGATGTTGGAGATAATAATGTTGAAGATGTTCCTCAATACACTCAAAGTGCTTTTACGTCAAGGGCATCTCAAGCTCGGAGTGTTGAAGAACATGTTTTACCTATTGAGAAATATGATAATAGCAAAGAGAACAACTATCATACTTAGAGTATATTGTGCTTCAATGGGTCTTTCAGAGCCGATGGACCCTGCCTATGAAACCCCCACCAACTCTTGGTTTAACTCCACCTATCCACTCACCTCCTTGTTAACAAGGTGGTGTTCCATAAAACCTTTGGGGCATGCAGCTAATGAACCATCAAATCCTCATTTGGAGGATGTTGATAAAGAGGTAGATAGGTCCTTACCTCAATTTTCTTCGATGCACATAGAGTTTGAGAGTCCATCCCATGTTGAGGCTTATACAACACATGATGCTATAAAATATGACTTGGATGGTAGATATAAAAGCTCGATTCGAGTATCGCAAGAAACGTGCAATCTTGGATGGAGTATCCGCTTGGGTTGACACACGAGAAAAATCAATACTTGTAACAAACATGGAAATAGATATTAGTATCTAAAATTATCCACGAAAAACAGTACAACCAGGAAAATACTTATTGTCAGTGTTCCAACCCTCGACTAACCATTGATCTTCGTCACCCAATGAATAAGTCCACCTAAAAACATACCTCGACTTCCACCCTTTGTCATTAACAGAGGTGCCTGAGAATAAGATTTTACTACCCCTTGCCTTGTGGTAGAGACTATATGGATGATTTTCAATGAGTTTAACCGAATAGGAAGCCGACGGATCATAGATAGTGAAGGGGGATTCCCGTTTACTAGTCAAACGTTCAATAACGCTGACAATTCTCCAGAACTGGGGCATCATCTACCCTTGAGTTTATCAAAAGTTTCTAGAAAATCCCTATTTTAAAGGGATATTCTTATAGCATGAACCACCCCGGAGGACATTTATTTTGCCGGAGATCGCTTGGACTAGTAAGTTTGATATTCGAAGAAATTTTGATCATAATCCTGAAAGCCTCAATATCGCCTTGATCCTCTATAGTGCTCATTGGATCCTTCATCTCTTGATTATCTGCAATAGTAACAGAAGCAGCATAGAAGCCTACAACCTCCCAATGTTTTCAAGGCTTCTTCACATAATTTTTAATACGCGACATGAGGTTCATACCTTATATAAGGATCTTCAATATATAACTCTAATCTCTTGCAGGAAAACACGAGAAGGAAAGTATTCTCTCTCGAGAGGAATTTGGTAAAAGTGTAAAAAGGAAACTCGACATTAAAAAGGGTATTTATACCCTAAATCTCAAAAAATTCATAATGACGACAGGACACGCCGATGGACAACACCTGTTCTAACGATTCGACTAACGCCCTTGATGGGTGACCGTGTCACCCACAGTTGTCTTGACATTGCTGATGTCATTTACGTGCATGACCAACCAAGCGCCAAAATCGATGATTCAATTTTTCAAGAAGTCGATTCAGTTTCTTTCCAACCGATCTAGTTACCAACAGCGCACAAGTCTCAAAATATCCCAAAAACTGACTTTTGGTTCGAGATTTGAAAATCAAAAGTCAAGTTTGAAATTCATTTAGAATTTATAATAACTTTAATATAATATTAGATATGAATTTTTATATTATGGATTTTGCTCCATTTAGAATAACTTTTTATTTTGAAGAACAAGAAATAATCTAATGGTTTATATATATTCGGGATGATGAATTGAAAGAACTTAAATATTTTTTTGTTAATGAAAAAGATAAAAACAAATAGGAGTAAAATTTTCGTTAATGTTATTCAGACAATTTATTCAACAAAACTAAATACAAATTTAAGATTGTTCATACCAAATAATTTAGCTTACAGATACAAATTATACAAGATTTGATAATAAAAAAACAACCACCGAACTCGGTTTTTATACCTGTTTTATTTCAAATCATCACGCATACTCGGTATCCAGCTCAACCACATTTTTTGGCACACAACTAATAACAATAATATAAATCAATATGTATTTAACCCATCCTTCTTAAAGATTTAAGAGTTTCATCAGTCTTTATTTGTTATATACTAGAAGGATATTCGTGTAATGTATCGAAAGACATCCCGATTTCAATGTTTCATTTTATTCTTTATATATGTTGATATAATACAGTTTTATCTGGTTTTGAGAAACGATAATATTTTAATTTTTGAATAGAACATTATAAAATTTTGAAAAAAACTATATCAATGTTAGTATCAAATTAACTATTTAAAAGTTTATATTTTATATAATTCTTTTAATTCAAAATATTTGTTATAATTTAATTTAACGTAACGAAATAATTTAATTTCGGTTTATTAAAATAAGTTTTTATAAAGATAATGATCAAGTATTCATTTAGAACTCAACGATTATCCTAATTATATTTTAGATTTTTTATATTTAAAAAAATATTTATCTTGTATTTGATTATGTTTTTCTACAGTTAGTTACACGAATTTAAAAATGAAGAAATAATAAGTAGTAAATACACAAAATTACTTGTAATCTTAAATTTTAAATAATATGCATCAATAAACAATACTTCATGCATAAAAGTTGATTTTTAAAAGTTTTTGTCAAATATTTTATAATATAGTATAAATATTAAACATTACAAGAATATAGTCTCTATCGGTAGAGGTTTGCTTATTATGGTTTATATTAGGAATAGTGAACAGTAAATAATGGTTTTCTAACAACTTTGAGAGCAAACAAAATATGAATTAATTGTATACACTAAAAAGAAAGACCAAAAATCCATATGATTCCTAAACATTACAGAAGAAGATGCATTGCAAGTGTTGAAGCAAAAGACAAAATAAACAAATAGAAAAGGGAAAATCAAGTACAAGCAAAACCACCATCACTCAGACTGTCTTTGATTTGGAAGCCTTCTTCTTGTTTAATGGTCTTCTTGGCATTGAGGTCTTCATGCCAATGAAAAACATGAGTCCCCCCAACAGTGCTAGATTCTACAAAAATCCACAAAATCTATTTTTAACTACACTTCTTCGTAGTGTCGCTCTACTTTTTATAGTAAAAATCAGGTGTGCGTACATAGTAGCCATCGCCCCACCACGGTGGGATATACCCATCTGTACGGGGGCTGGTTTGGTTTGGTTTGGTTTGGTTATTTGACTATATGAAACAATCAACCAAAAACAAGGAGGGGGGGTGTGTGTCATTCTAACCTGTGTAAATTTGATAAACAGTTGAGAGAATTCTTTCTTCTCTACGTCATAGTTGTAGAAATCATACAAGATGGGAGTAGCAATCAGCTGGTGCAGAATCTGAAACAAAACAAAAGCTTTAACGGTTTACTCCTTAGCCAACAATCAAAGAAAACGATGCTTATAATCATATGAGTTACTAACCAGAAGAAAAGCACCAATTGTGCTGCCAAAGATGAAAAGGAGGCTTCCGATACCCTTCAGGGCAATAGCTCCAGCAACTAAAATTTTGATCTATAGAAGTCGTATCACCATAATGTAAATTAGATGTATGTGGTAATAAGCACGGGTTCAATCTTATTGAGAACTAAGCAGCATTTCTTGCCTCAAATTCTGGCACTTGGAACCCGGTGTGTGCTGTGACATGCTTTGAGAACACACTGAACTTGGGCACAAGGGTTTTTGCTGCCGATCCACCATCATTGCCAAATTCATTGAACCTATATTCAACAGTTAATCAGAAGGTCAAAATGGGAGAATTACCAACAAAAAGAGCTATTACTTCAAAAAGAGATAAGATTCTGACCCCACTATTTCATAGTGTCTGAATCTGTTTCAATTATTCTATTAGATCAGTCACAGGGATAAATAACCAAACAACCAGATCAGCACTCAAACAAACCACACAACCTCGATTTAGAGCACTGCATTACTCCGTTCAGGGTAAATTTGGTTGCCTCGAGTCAGTTGGTCCATCAGTTGTTGAGGTGAAGAAAGAATGAAGAACCAGTCAAACTAAACAGAGACTTAAATCAGTCCAAACTCTTTGAATTGATGATCACACTTAATATAAACATCGATGAACCAAAAGTAATTCTTTCCCCCATGTTAAATGAGATAACATACTTCATTCTTGTTATTTTATTTCATTGAGAATGTTGTTGATATTTCCATCTTTTGATACTTGTGGAGCGATTTGGAACAAATAATTGCAAAATGTGCTAATCTAAAACAAAGACATACAACATTACTTCCTTCTACAATATGTACATCAAAAAATTCAAACCATCTAAACCACAAAAAAGGGTTGCATAAACAATTTTCACTGGGATAAACTTCAAAAAAATGCAAATTGGAAAGCAGCAACGTTTTATCTAAATTGAAAAAGGGAAGTTGATTCTTTGCATCACTTATTTCAGCAAACACATAAAGCAGGGTTCCTATGAAGGGCAAACACAAACTTGTTCATCTGGCAGTCCCAAGAGTGTTCGTCACAGCCCAAGATCCTATTTGAAAATTTTACTGCCTCGACTCTAAAACCCTAAAGACTTCACTTCAATTGTCCTTTTTTTCTCAGAGAAGCCTTGCTTCAAATTTGACATATTCATTGATCCAAAAGACTGTAAATAAAAGTTACTATTCAGTGGAAAAAAAATGTCCAAAACCTTTTCACTTCAAATTCCTTGAATATAAAGTTATATAATTTAAGGGGGGATGGAGTACCATGTATTTCAGATTTTGAAATTGACAAGAGAAAAGCTAAAAGGATAAGTTCAACATTTTCAAACGAGAAAGGCAGCCAATGTCCCCTTGGCAAATTAAAATTTTCTCTGTAAACATTTGCCTACACCACTGCCATTTAAGCTAAACAAAGGACTCATGTCTCCTTTCACAACTACATATTTTGTGCCATCTTTACAAATGACATTAAATGCATCGTACATAGACACAACCAATTTCAATAGCAAATAACAAGAGTCGCATACCACATTTAATCCACAAATAGCCAAAAATAACTCGTATATCAACAAATTTTCAGATCCAAAACCACAAACACCGAAAGTAGTCAGAATCAGTCAGAACAATCAGATCTGAAGAATATAATGAACTTACTCTTGCCACGCAGAGAGAACGAAAACCGATACGAAGAGAACTCGACCGAGGAAAGATACGAACGCCATTGATGAAGCTTTGAGCTTTCTCTCTCTAGAAAGGAACGGAGATCTTAGAAGAGAGAGAAACTGATGCGACTGTGTCAAATGTAGAGAAGAGTTGGAGACTGTGAACATCCTATTTAAACTCTCGGGAGATCTTTACCGGTCCCTCCAATACCACTTTAATGCTAAAAGTACAGTTTAGCCCTTCAGTTATGTCTATTTGTCAATTTGGGGACTTTAGGTGTCTAAATAGGCAGTTTGACCCCTCATGAAAATTACAACCCATGTTTTTTTGAGTAAAAAGGTTTTTTACTAAGGTTATAATCCAACTTTACCATTTGATAATTAGTTATTACAAGAAATTGGTGATATCTAGAGTAAGTTACACTTTCTGTATCTACGATTTATGTACAGAAGAAGAAGTTTTGCCTTTCTTCCTTATTCCTATTATATCTAGTGCTCGTTAAGTGACATTACATATCTTGCAACCTAGATTTTTTTTCATTGATTTCATATTTTGCCTTTCGTATCTCTCTCTATCTATCCCTCTAATCGATCCTAAATCTGCTTCTGCTTGCTTTGTGTTCTTCAAAATCCAACAAGAAGAGAGGGTTCTTCTTATTTCCTGAATTTGGTCTCTGGATGAGGTGATGACAAGTGACTAGATGGTGAGTGTGAAGGTGGAGATGTCGAGTGCAACGCAGGGTGACGGTAAGGGAGGAAACAACGTTAAAGTTTGGAGTTTTTCCCTCTCTCGACAATCCATTTATGTTTCCTCTTATTGTTTTGTGTTAGGGTTTTAATCAGGGATTCATTTGATCATATAATCTTCTTGATATTTGGGGTTTATTTGAATCCATCTACGCTAGTGGAAAATGATATTTGTGGGTACTAGAACATATTTGTACTAGTTTTGATTTATTGTGACAAATGGGTGGTGTTGTTTTTTTTTTTTTTTTTTGGAAGGGTGTTCAAGTTATGCCTGAACTAATCTCTACAAAAATCAGTTGTGATAAACTCAATGGGCACGATTGTTGAGTACGCCTGGAATCGAACTCTAGGTAAATGAGATATTCTACCACATCCCCATGACCTCAACTACTATGTCACAAATGTGGTTCAAATAGTCTTGTTTATGGTGGTTAATTGGTCATGGGATGGTGGCTCTTAGAGATAATGATAGTGGTGGTCGATGATAAATCTGAAAACGATACAATATGAAGAAGATTATACAAGACTTATGGTTTTATCTAAAATAAAGTAGAATATCTTCAAATTTTGTATGGTTTTTGTCCAAACCATCGCTTTAAAACCAAAAGTGGATAATTCGAACATTTACACACTATCCCAATATGTCAATGATCAAACTTTTGTATGAACAAAATTATTTTGATCTACTTATGTACCGTTAATATTTTTTTGTTCTTCATGATCCCACAATGAGAGAGAAGGAAATAAGGACAGAGAGGAGGGGTTTAGGGTTTTTTATTTTTTTTAAAATGGAACGTCATATTTAAAATGTAAAATGACCAACATGTGCTTATGAGAGGAGCACATAGTTGCAGTTGACGGGAAAATATAGACGGACTTGGCCACAAGAATTAAAATAAACATGTATCTCCAAGGTCTTTTTTTGTAATAAATGAACTATAAAGACGAAATAGAAAAAGAAACCATGAACCACAAGGTAAGTGTAATCTATATATATATATATATATATATATATATATATATATATATATATATATATATATATATATATATAAAGCAGAAACATGGACCGGTGACGTGTCATCACCTCAAAAGAGCTTTCCTACCGTCTTTTTTTTCTCATTTTTTTATTTTTTTTTCAAAGCAAAACCTTCAATCTTCCACCTTTACGTTTTCCCTTCTTCATGGTTTCTTCTTTTCCATTAATAAGTTACATTTTTGTTCTTTACCACTACCTTCCTTTTTTCTCATTTTTTCATTTTTTTTCAAAGCAAAACCTTCAGTCTTCCACCTTTCCGTTTTCCCTTCTTCTTCATGGTTTCTTCTTCTCCATTAATAAGTTACATTTTTGTTATTTACCATCTCTCATCTCAATCCACAGTTGGATATCTTTTGTAATTTCACATGTTTGTCTCAAGTAAAAAGGAGTCCACCTTCCCAGATAAGGAAGCTCTGAATCGCCATCCTCATTTCCCTCAGATCTGCCCAATCGCCACCGCAGTTTCCAGAAATAAGATATTATACGCCAAACGAGACACCGTCCCCCTCAACCAACCCTCCTAATCTGACATCGATGAGATCGAAAACCTCATGAACTACAACGTCCAATCGGGTCTCGCTACTGTCCTCCCTGGCCGTCCACCATCTCCTACGCGCGCATCCATTCCCGTATCTTCTTCCCCCTTCATCCCATCCAACCTTCCTCATAAACCAACATCTATCCCTACCGCACCTCCACGGCCTTCTAACCTCAACCGTAATGCTAATGCTAACAGTCCGACATAATTGGTTTTGGGTCACCGTCGAACACATTGACTGAACCCGTGTGGGATACGGTGAAACGAGATCTTTCGAGGATTGTTAGTAATTTTCCCCAAATGAAACAAGATGGTCATTCAAGCTCAATAAGTATCAGCTTCTTTTGGCAACATGCTTTGCCATGACAATAAATAAAAGTCAAGGACAATCACTACGCCATGTTGGCTTGTATCTTCCGAACCAAGTGTTTACCCATGGCCAACTGTATGTTGCTGTATCACGAGTTACATCACGTGAAGGGTTGGTCATACTAAATGCCGACAATGAGATTGAAGATCGAACCTTCATTAAAAATATTGTTTTCAAGGAAGTCTTCCAAATTATTTCTTCAATAACTCATGATCTTCAGGTACGACATGCTCAAGATTTATAGTAATTATTAAATATTGATTAGCTATAACACTAACACAATATATAAACTAATATTTTTCATTTAATGACTTTTTCTACAGGAAAACGAGTCTGCTATCAAGCAACGGATTTTCAACCATGTCACAAGTTTATTGGATTGCTTATGGTAGAAAGTAATATGTAGTTGTCTCACCAAGTAATATACCGAATTGACAATAATTATCTATACATTATACTTTTATTTATCACATGCAATAAATTACACGATTATATTATTCTTATAATAAGACAATCAAAAGCATGAATGTTAGTTTTACATCTACCAAATGTATTTCGTACCATTTCACAATTTAATAGCGTGCTCATAACAAAATGTGATATCTAAACTTCTCACTAATTAATTTCTTAAATCACATACTCCATCACAACCTAAAATTCTTTCACACCACATATTCATTTTCTCTAAACAATATATTGCAACTCTCTTTATGCTTACAAAACCAAACATTCGAACATACAATTCTAACATTATTATTGTGATACTTTTACCACTTTATATTTAATTCAAATTTCTCGATGTGTTTCTTCATTCACGCGGTAACATTTCCTAGTTTATACTAATACTGATTGTTGTCCATAAGTTTTCTTAATTTCTTGTAATGATAATGGTGGGAAAGCTTGGGACCTGTTTAGACTTGGTGATCAGTTCTAACTTCAAGTCGACATTCTCATTCATGTCGATTCGAAATGAGTGGTTGGCTTTTTCTTAGTAGAAGACAAAAGAGAGAGTCTTTTGTCATTTCTTTGGTGGAATACTTTTTTTTTTCTTAAATCAATAATGACAGAATTGATTAAAGAAATAAAACATTCTGTTATGGTTTTACTTTTATTGATCTATGACAACTGTTCAAAAATCATTGTCCTCTGACATTTTGGTTTGATGAAAGAAGTTAATTGAAAATAACATGTAAACTTATAACGAAAATCAAAACTAAAATCTTTCTCTCTCTATATATATATATATATTAGAAGGGTATTCGATATTATAATATAGTCTTATGTGATTTTGAGAAAACGATGATGTTTTTATTTTTGAATAAAATATACGTTTCAAAATATTATAAAAATTTGACAAAAATATATCGATATTGGTATCAAATTAACTATTTAAAATTCATATTTTTTGTGTAGTTTTTTAATTCAATTTTTTTATTATAATTTAATTTAGGTACAATAACGAAGTAATTTATATTTGGTTTAATAATATATTTTTCTTATAAAGATAATAACTATTTATTTTGTTAGAACTCGATAATTATCCTAATTATATTTTAAATTTTTTATATTTTAAAATGATTATGTTTATCCGCAGTTAGTTATACGAATTCAAACATCGAGCTTTAATAAGTTGTACTTATCATAATTTACTTATAATCTTGAATTTTAAGTAATATGCATCAATATACAGTACTTTATGCATAACAAAAATATATCGATATTAGTATCAAATTAACTGTTTAAAATTCCTCATTTTTTTATGTAATTTTTAATTCAATTTTTTTTATTATAATCTATACTATCTTATAAAACATTTGGCTAAAACTCTTAAAGACAACCTCTATTGCTAATGATACAACCTATCAAAGCCATCCCTAAACTCGTTCATCCCTAAACGATTTCATCCCTATCCGATTTCATCACTATCCGATTTCATCCCTATCGTATTTCATCGCCAACAGAAACCCAATTCCCTCCCTAAACGATTTCATCCCTATCCGATTTCATCGGTTCCAGATTACGATTGAGATAATCGACTCCAACAGAATTTAGAGATGCGTATATATTTGACATATTTTCAATCCATTAGCGTCAATCCAAAATTAGAGGAGGTAATCTATTTCTTTTTTTCTTTAGCCAACTTTTTGTTCAAGAACAGATTCAGGAAACCCTAATTCGCACCATTGCAAAGAGATCTCGTGCGGGCACAATTGAGGTATTCGTTCGTAATCGCAGCGATTAGAAAAGATTGCAGTTTACAGGTTCATATTCGTTTTCTATTCCTGTTTAATTTAATTTTTGTAGTTTCTAATTGAACACAACAGATTGCATTTGGATGGATTTTGGATTGTTATCGTCGTTTTCGTTGTTATATCTGGAAGTTTAGGGTTTGGCGGTATCTATGCTATATTATAAAGCATTTGACAAAAACTCTTAAAAACCACTTTTTATGTGTAAAGTACTGTTTATTAATGCATATTACTTAAAACTCAAGATTGCAAGTAGATTGTGCGTAAGTACAACTTATTAAAGCTCCATATCTGAATTCGTGTAACTAACTGCAGATAAACCTAATCAAATACAAGATAAACATCTTATTTTAAATATAAAAAAATTTAAAATATAATTAGGATAATCATTGAATTCTAATAGAATACTTAATTATTATCTTTATAAAATTTATAATATTAAACCAAAAATAAATTATATCATGATTAAACTTAAATTAAATTATAATAAAAAATAAATTAAGAAATTATCTATACTATATTATAAARCATTTGACAAAAACTCTTAAAAACCATTTTTATGYGTAAAATATTGTTTATTAATGCATATTACTTAAAACTCAAGATTGCAAGTAGATTGTGCGTAAGTACAACTTTTTAAAGCCGCATATCTGAATCCGTGTAACTAACTGCAGATAAACATAATCAAATATAGGATAAATATTTTATTTTAAATATATAAAATCTAAAATATTATTAGGATAATCATTAAATTATAACTGAATTCTTAATTATTATCTTTATAAAATTTATAATATTAAACCAGTAAATAAATTTTTTTCATTATTAAACTTAAATTAAATTATAATAAAAAATAAATTAATTATCTATACTATATTATAAAACATTTGACAAAAACTCTTAAAAACCACTTTTTATGCGTAAAATACTGTTTATTAAT